>NC_139706.1:20118942-20231442 GCF_964188405.1 Protomyctophum parallelum | reverse complement strand
GGAGAGGGAGACGGTGTAGATGAGACAGACAGTAGGACAGCTGAGAGGGAGACAGTGTAGGAGAGACAGACAGTAGGACAGCTGAGAGGGAGACAGTGTAGGAGAGACAGACAGTAGGACAGCTGAGAGGGAGACAGTGTAGGAGAGACAGACAGTAGGACAGCTGAGAGGGAGACAGTGTAGGAGAGACAGACAGTAGGACAGCTGAGAGGGAGACAGTGTAGGAGAGACAGACAGTAGGACAGCTGAGAGGGAGACAGTGTAGGAGAGACAGACAGTAGGACAGCTGAGAGGGAGACAGTGTAGGAGAGACAGACAGTAGGACAGCTGAGAGGGAGACAGTGTAGTACATCTGTAATGATGCATTTGCTGGTGTCATTGTCCTTCCTGTGATGTCACGGCAGGCGTAGCGAATCAGAGAAGAGTAGCTCATCCCATCTCATCAGACGGCATCGCAGACGCCGACGGAAACCAAAACCTGACAAACGCATGGAGAGGGTATGTACACACGCACGCACGCACGCACGCACACACGCACGCACACACACACACACACACACACACACACACACACACACACACACACACACACACACACACACACACACACACACACACATGACTTCTGTGTGTGTACTGTACATATGTCTTCACTTCATTCTCCTTTCCTCTCTCTCCTTCTCTCTGTCTCTTTCTCTCTCTCTCTCTCTCTGGACGTAGTCTTCATCGTTCAGCAGTGTAACTGACTCCACAATGTCTCTCAACATCGTCACTGTCACTTTAAATATGGGTGAGTAGTACTGTGACCACTGCTGCCAATAGTGAACCTGTCTACTAATGGATGCCCGTCCATCTACAGGTGTTATTATAATTGAGATGATCGTATGCAACCATTCATTTATTAACCACTTTCAACGTGGCATCCCAATTTTTGGAATGTCATTTTCGCTGTCTCTTTTCGTCTGTCTGTCTGTCTGTCTGTCTGTCTGTCTGTCTGTGCGTGCGTGCTTGCGTTTGTCTGTGTGTCCATCAGAGAGGTACAACTTCCTGGGCATCAGTATAGTAGGTCAGAGTAACGACAGAGGGGACGGAGGGATCTACATCGGATCCATCATGAAGGGAGGAGCCGTAGCCTCGGACGGACGAATAGAACCAGGGGACATGCTACTGCAGGTGTGTGCGTGTGTGTGTGTGTGTGCGTGGGTTTGTGCGACGTGCGCATGCACATGTGTATCGCAGTGGATTTCAAACATCTTTGGCTCAGGTCACCCCTGTAAATTACTTCATCCACGACGCCCCTGATTTACATTGTTACTTTATAGCACCTTTTGTCAGTAAAGACGTAGGGAAATGAAAGAATATGTTTTGTCACACTTTTAGAGTTAAGCCCAAACCAAAGGGTCGGTTTGGGACAAAACTGTTTTTAAGGTAGACCACACCAATGCAACTCATTGATGCAATAGCCTCGGAAACCCAGACGTTTTTATTTCCAGGGAGGAAAAAAAAGTCTGGGTCCGAGTCCACTTCAATTCGGCATAGAGTAGTGCAAACGTCGATCACTCTCTGCTGATTTCGGATTGTCTGCATCTTTGTTAAATTGACGCACACACGCACACATGTACACACACACACACACACTCCTCTCTCTCTCTGTCGCTCTAATTAATCAGTCTCATGTCGCGCAGCTGTGTCTAGATTCTCCCGGCGGATCCGGCCGGGAGCTGCCTATGCCATAGAAAGCATAGGTGGACCCCAGGCTATTGATGCAATGATGATAGTCCCAACTCGACCCTTTGGTGTGGTTTGGGCTTAAGACCATATCCGTGGTCAACGGAACATTTCCATTTTTGTGTATTTTTATATCAAAAGTCTATAAAAGTCTATAAAAATCTAATTTTAATTTTCTTCCTTTGAATGAAAATGTACTGTGTGATGATGTGTCGAGTCTTGAATGAATACAAATGAATCTTGATTTCATTCACCTGGTTTATTCAAATCGCTGCACGTCCTCCAAACACAGCTGGTTTTGATTACACAGAACCACTCTGTTTTTAATCTCAAGATTCAAGATGACATCCAGACAGTGTCAACTCGTTTTAAACTTAATCAGCACGCTAAAATATGTATCTGAAAACATTATAGGTTAGAAATAAGCCACGAGCTTTGCTGCTCGTCTCTCTGTGACTTTGTAAACAAACAAACTGCACACTCGTCGTGCATGTAGCAGAGCTATGTCCCATAGCCTGAAGGGATGTGACGCCCTGATGGTTAAAAAACACACAGCTTTCAGAGTGAAACTTCAAAATAAAATGCTCCAAAAAGCCATTGTACCTTATCTTTAATGGTAGGTAAATATGTGAATCTTATTGTGTTTCCTTTAGGAAGACTGAAAATAACTTTTATACTTGGTGTTTAACGATTTAAACCCCTGCCTTCCTATTCTGGGGGGAACATTCACCAAAAAGCCGCTAGTAATAGATCTACAACTTATACTTATTCTGCTGTACTGTACGCTGAAAAAGAACACACCAAGTACAGTTTAACTCGGGCCCGTTTTACTAAGTATAGAGGGTCTAAGACAAGTGGTTAAACTGAAGTGACATTGATGAATTAAACTGCGTCAATAAGGGAACCTTTGAGAAGCCCTAGCTGGTATATGTTGTTACATTCTGTCTGTCTCCTCAGGTTAATGACATCAACTTTGAGAACATGAGTAATGATGATGCTGTCAGAGTGCTCAGGGAAATCGTCCACAAACCAGGGTGAGTAACAAACCCCGTTCACTGTAACCTGTTCACTGAAAACCATCTCCAGTACATTAATCGGTGTGTGTGTGTGTGTGTGTGTGTGTGTGTGTGTGTGTGTGCGTGTGCACGCGCGTGTGTGCGTGTGCATGCGTGCGTGTTGCAGTCCAGTCACGCTGACAGTGGCTAAGTGTTGGGATCCTAACCCACGAGGCTGTTTCACACTGCCCAGGAGTGAGTATATGGCATACACAAATACCATTTTAATTTGTTTTATTCAGTTATATTAACTAGCCCTTACCCGTTGTGAGATATTGCCCCCCCCCCCCTCCTTGTGGCCCTGGGTGCGTTTTCGCATTTTTTATTCACTAATAAATTCACTATTCATTTATAATTAGTTAAATTGGAAAAAGGGCTTCGTTAAGACCTCCATATTATTATGGTCAATGCCTGTGTGAAAAGTGGGAGTGATTGGTGCAGGCAGTGAGGAGCTACGGCAGTCACAGTGACACACAGACAGACACACATTCAGACGATGATATGATGATATGATATGATGATGATGATGATGATGATGATGATGATGATATGATGATATGATATGATGATGATGATTTAGTTATTTCCATTTTTGAGCTCAATTAGCATGGCTTTGAAATGACGGACCAATTAACTTAGTTCATTAATTAGTTTGACGGTGGGATAAAAACATTTGACTGCCTAGTTTTTCACTAACCTTTGAAGAACCACCCCGCCGACATCATCGTTCCGTTTCATGAAAATCCACCTTAAAATGGTGTGATCCTTTGTCGTCGTGTTGAATAAATAATCCAAATTGCCCAAAGTGCCCATCAGTAACAAAGAGCGTAAGACAGAGCCCCCCATTGCGCGCCGCCATTGCCATTGGAATGCATTGGCCCTCAATTTCCCAGAAGGCCTTAGCAAGCCAGTGCGACTATTGTTGTTCCGGTGACGTCATCCGAACACGTCACCTATCACACTCTGTCTGATGGAAACCCTGTAAGTCTTGTATTAAAAACGCGAATGAAACAATGAAAACATAAGCTGTTCTACATCAATTAACTCGTTAATGTGAGGGAAAGTGTTAAAGTTGCCTATAGGTTCGCCTGAGGAAGACTAGCTGTTGTTTGAACTGTGTTTTTCTCCTGCAGCAACACTACCTGTTGGGGATAAGCCTGTTCAACTTCAAACTCTTATGTTTTTTTTGTTTTTTTATAATATCTTTATATATTTTTAAGTTTTATGACGCAGACATAACAAAAACAAACACAGACAGCTCAGCTTAGACACGGTGCAAAACAAAGGACACAGATACTGGGTATATATATACATACACATACAGTACCTACATCGGACCAAATTTTTTTAATTATTTGGACACATTGTTTGGTGCTTTTCTACACAGAAAATTAAATTAAAAAAATAAAGTATATAAACAAGGAATGATGATCCTCTTCCTATCCATCCAGGTTAGTGGTTTTGCGTCTGTCAAGGAACCCTATGGTCAAGCGTCAAGGTCCCATATTTTATAGAAGGCATCTGTTGTGGAGCGTAGCAGGCAGGTTAATAATTCATAAAACTCCATGTTAACCACTTTAGACCCTTTTGATTCTGGTGACTGATTTTTTTGTATTGGTGACCCAGCCGGATAGTGCCCTCTAGGGGCAATGCTGTCAGACATTGGCGCTCTATTAAATGTGTTATGGTGTGTTGTTGTGTCAGGTGAACCCGTCCGGCCCATAGATCCCGCAGCCTGGGTGTCTCACACTGTCGCCATGACAACAGGACTCCAGCCTCACTATGGTAACCAATCACTATATCCAAACACTGTGTCTGTGGTCCTAATGCATGCCAAAGTGGGGCTCCTTGAAATTAAAGCGTTTGAGAACCATTGGTATAATGTATAGGGCTTGAGTGGTTGTACCAATATTCTCTCTCTCTCTCTCTCTCTCTGTCTCTATCTTTGTCTCTCTCTCTCTCTCTTTCTGTCTCCCCCTCCCCCCCCCCCCCCCCCCTCTCTCTATCACTCTCTCTCCCTCTCTCTCAGCTTTGCAGGAGGACTGTCAGCTGTCCATTCATAGTGACATGGCAATGGTTGCCAAAGCGATGGCCAATCCACAGTCGGGGCTGGAGGTTCGCGACAGGATGTGGTTGAAGATTACCATCCCCAACGCTTTCATTGGTCAGAATATACAACAGCAATAATAATAGATATAAAAACATACATCTTGTAACTAATTTTGTTTCATACAAGAAACAAGCCAATAAACTATAACCAATGTGGAAAAAGATTAAAAAGAAAGGAGCCAAACGTAAAAAAGAAAAGGCATCATTAATGTCCATAGACTTGGCTGTCATAAGTGCCCTAAACACACATTAAAGTCCATACGTCCATAAGTCCCATTCACGTCATAGAAGTGCTCTAACTCATCAACGTTCTGAAGGACTATCTGAAGAACCTGTGTACAATAGACCAATTTTTGGTTTACAAACATAGGGACTGGGCGCACGGGTGACTGTTTCATGTACGGTAATCAATTCCCAACAGATCTCCAAACCGCTGGTTTCAGTCCATTCAACCACCTCTTGTGAGTTGGCTAGTGCGATGCACCCTAGGAGACATTTATACTTCAAAGCCCTGCAACAGTATTGCGCACAGAGAACAGCTGATATACAAGCTCACATCGCATCGCAGATGCGACTGTTGTGAGCATAGAGGTCTGCGTGCGAGACACCATCGCGGGACGAAGCATAAATTATAATTGATAGGCTGCAGGTGCAGCCAAATGGGCTCTGCTGTCGTTATCATGAGCGCACCTCCCGTTCTTATGACAGCGACTGGAGGTGTGGTTTTGAATTGCTATTATTCTTCACACACAACAGAAACCAAGGGTTATATATTTCAATGGCGAGAGACCACAATAAAAATCCTAATCATTCTTCCTCCACACTGGGAGAAAAACAGCATCTGAAAGTTTGATGGGGCATTTTTTACACGTGAGTGCAGTTAGAACTTTTCCATTGCATCTTATGAGAGGAAGGGTTCTTGTGCTGCCGCTATGCACGCGCATAGCTGGTGCTTATCATATCGTCTGTTAAGGCGTCTATACAGTGGCTATTGGGTATGGCAAGCTATGGCAGCCACCTTCCTCCCGCAATTAACCAGATACAGAGCTTACATTACATTAGCGAGATATGAATATGTCTGAGGAGAACGTAATATCCCCTAATCGCACATGGAGATTTTTATATTACAGATATATTACAGATTTATTTTTAAGTAATGCGTTATATTATGCGTTACCGCATTTATATATTACAGTAACAGTGTTGCTTTACCAACGCGTTACCTCTCTCTCCTGTAGGCTCAGATGTAGTGGACTGGCTGTTCCGTAACGTGGAAGGTTTCACAGACCGCCGGGAGGCTCGCAGATACTCCAGTAACCTCCTGAAGGCTGGATACATCAGACACACCGTCAACAAGATCACCTTCTCTGAGCAGTGCTACTACATCTTTGGAGACCTGTGTGGGAGTGAGTTATGTCGTCTGTCTGTCTGTCTGTCTGTCTGTCTGTCTGTCTGTCTGTCTGTCTGTCTGTCTGTCTGTCTGTCTGTCTGTCTGTCTGTCTGTCTGTCTGTCTGTCTGTCTGTCTGTCTGTCTGTCTGTCTGTCTGTCTGTCTGTCTGTCTGTCATTAATAGTTAATACACCTCTCCTCTCCTCTCCTCTCCTCTCCTCTCCTCTCCTCTCCTCTCCTCTCCTCTCCTCTCCTCTCCTCTCCTCTCCTCTCCTCTCCTCTCCTCTCCTCTCCTCTCCTCTCCTCTCCTCTCCTCTCCTCTCCTCTCCTCTCCTCTCCTCTCCTCTCCTCTCCTCTCCTCTCCTCTACTTTACTCTACTTTACTCTACTCTCTTCTCAGGCATGGGGGTTCTGTCTCTGGTAGATCCATGTGACCTTTCCAGTCGGGGAGGGGGTTGCTCTGACCAGGACACGTTGGCCTCCATGCGCCCTCCTCACTGCCCCCCACACCCCTACAGCACCCCCCACGCCCTCCTCCAACACCTCCCACTCTGGAGAGGAGCCGAAGGGAGCCACCACAGTGATGGTGAGATCTGTCTGTCTGTCCGTCTGTCTGTCTGTCTACACATTGCATTAGCCACAACCCGTAATGTCCCGATTCCGCGGCCAGCATTCGGTGGAGAAAAGCCAATCTAAAAGGTCACACCACCTACTAGACCCTGGCTGACTCTGACTCTGGTCAATTAAGTATATAGGGTGTTTGTTTTGGGGTGCATACTTAGTTTAGACTAGTCATTGGTTAGACATGGGTTAAGGTTAGGTTTAGGGATGTCAGTAACGGATAGTTTCCCAGCTGGTTAGCCGATACGATTAACCGGGTCATTAACGGATAGTGGTTGATTTTTTTCTTTTTTTTAATAGGCTACCCCAAATGTAATATGCATGTATAGGCTACATAATTAAAGTTGGTAGACGAATGGTATACATTTATTTATGCTCCTTTTTTAAAAGACAAACAAAAAAGCAACATTTAACAATATAAATAAATTGTTGTAGGCTTCTGGCTTAATCATCAATAAACAACGCATCGCATCTGCATGATGCATGCATCTGCGCGTCTACAGTACAGAGGTCCGCCGGTTCTAGTCCAACAAAACATAAATAAATCCAGTCCAGATCTGAGCAACCTATACCTATAAAGCCACTGGACGCATGGGCTAAGCCTTTTTTTTATTATTAAGGAAGATCAGCATGCATGTCACCGTGTTCTGTTTGTTGACTTTTCGCTGACGAGAAAACCCTCAAACATCGATAGCACAGGGCGAACTTGATAGCACTTGATAGCCGTAAAAGCCGTGCCAGTGTGGGGACTCGGGAGACGGATAGGAGGAGGAGGAGGAGGAGGAGGAGGAACCGGCAGCGGCTGTAAACGTTGAGTCCAGGCCAAATGGCCAATAATGGATTTAATAATGTAGGTGACGGTCTCTGCATTGATACGGTCGACATGTGTTCATCTCGTCTCGCTGTCACTCGCTTACATTTCGACTACCGCAAAGCTAACAGAGAACTTTGGGACATTGAGGGGGCAGAAAACAGCGCCCGAGCGCTGTTCATGCAGCCTGGAGTCAGTGGAGTTAACCGGTTAGCCGGTTAACCCCTGACATCCCTAGTTAGGTTTAGGTGTGCTGCCCCGTTAGAGGTTAGGTTTAGGGTGAGGGTTTGAGATAGGTTGTAGTTGTAGGACTAATGACTGGTCTAACCAATGACTAGTCTAAACCAAAAACTGTCTAAACTGTCTAAAGTACTGCACCTGTTTGTTTTCGCTTATCAGCTAACATATCTACATACGGATCGTGCATGTCTGTCTGTCTGTCTGTCTGTCTGTCTGTCTGTCTGTCTGTCTGTCTGTCTGTCTGTCTGTCTGTCTGTCTGTCTGTCCTCTCAGGGAGTCACAGCAGTGGATCAAACCGCAGTCAGAAGGAGGTGAAAGGAGGCGCAGCAGCAGCAGGAGTTAGTGAGTCAGAGCTCCTCCTCTCCACCTCCTCAGACAAGGCCCCGCCTCTTCCGTCCTCCTCCCCGCCCCCGGACATGCCCCCGGCCCCGGCACAGGCTCCGCCCTCTGGGCAGGGCCAGGGTCGGGAGGGCGGAGTGGATCCCGACCTTTCCTCTTCGCCTCAGGAGGTGTCAGGCTCCAGGCAGTCCTTCCGTCTTGCCATGGGAAACCCCAGTGAGTTCTTTGTCGATGTCATGTGACACGCCCAGGACGTACCATTGATGATGTCATGATGAGGTTGCGATGTGCTGACACTGGCTATGTTTAAAGACCCACTCCCCCAAAAAAATGTGTTTTCCCTCCTATGCCCAGCTTTGTGTGTCTGTGTGTACCATAATACTGATGATTTGATTGGCTGAGGGCATAAAAAGTGAGGACAGAAAAGTGAGGACGCCAAAAGTGATTGGCCGGAATGTGATGTACAGTATGATAATAAGAGCGGCCCTCACTTCACACGAGTGTGATGTTTTTTTCTGGAGGATCAAATACATGCATAACTCATAAGATATGGAATACTAAAGATAGAGAAATGAAAATGGCCATGTAAAGCTTCCTTCGTGAATGTTTTTTTGGGGTGAGAAACATAATTGACATTGGCGGATTTCCTGCGGCTTTCAACCACGCCACGTGGACTGGGACTTTAAACGGGACATGAATATGAAGTCCACATTCTGAGAGACAGGCTGACAGACACACAGAGGACATGAATATGAAGTCCACATTCTGAGAGACAGGCTGACAGACACACAGAGGACATTAATATGAAGTCCACATTCTGAGAGACAAGGCTGACAGACACACAGAAGCACTTGGCAACATTTGAGAAGTGACACACACAAGTCTTTTGTTTTTCGAGTTCGGTTCATTTCCATCAGGTGTCGTCATGGTAATAAACGGACGAGACCAGGATACGCACGAGTACAGACACACACACACACGCGCACACACACACACACACACACACACACACACACACACACACACACACACACACACACACACACACACACACACACACACACTACAATTCTGTTAGTCAAGGTGACATTAATTCATTCATCAACTAAATCATTACTGGAAATGCACCATTTCCATTCAGTATTAATAACATACTGATACTCTTCGGATGGATTAATCACTGAACAGCGCTGCGATGCATTGTGAGCTTTACTTCACATTATTATTATTTACATGATTAAAAAGAATTGCACAGAAACATGGTGATATCTACTGTACAACAGGCTCTACAAGCAAACTACTGACATATCAGAGAGAGAGAGAGAGAGAGAGAGAGAGAGAGAGAGAGAGAGAGAGAGAGAGAGATATGACATGGTTTGGAAAGTGAATGATAGAATGAATCACTGTATGCCGTTTTATCAGGAAACAAGCAAAGTTTTATTTATAAACATAGTTTTATTGACTAAAGGTGATTCTGTTGTCTGTCTTTTAATTTCCTCCCAGTCGGTAAAGGGAGGAGACTCACTTAATTTATTTTACCAAAATGTGTAACCCATTAAAACCAGGAAACATGTGCGACATAATATGTGTCATTTTACATTTTAGAGTTGGCTATTCATGAAAGAGAAAAAACACCTGCATTCTGTCTTCAAATGCAGTGAAAAACTTGAATAGGGAAACATCAGGCTATCTTTTTCATGACGTCAGGCACTTGGTTGTCCCTCTCCTACGCACCTGTCACTTGTAGGTGTGCAGAGTTGGCTATTCACAAATAGCAGATAGACAATCTTGTAGATAGCCTATATGGGGTGTTCACATAAGTCTGAGTAGATGATAAAATGACCAAAAGTATTTTTTGAAAGTGAAAAATCCCTTTAATATGAAGTCTTCAGTACTTATTAAACTTCATTTTAACAAAAATAATTAAGTCTCTAGTATAGGCTACTTCTAGTTCAGAAGTACAGTGTCCACTGTCCTGTATCTTTTTGTTCATATTATTATAATAAGTGTCCATTATACTGTATTATCATGTTATATTTCAGTTCCAGAACATACTCATTCTGGTATGATTCATGTGCCATAGATGATTCCTTCCTTAATTATTTTCAAACTGTTTCGGACATGTTTCACTCCACAATGCTTTTTACAACCTTGACTTTCCCATTTCATTTCTCAAATCTCAACTGTAAAATACCCGAAGGAGGTCACTCAGAATTAGCAACCCCATACTGAAAATTAAAAACTCCGGCACAACCCAATATACATATCTGTTGGGGTTGAGACTGAGATGAAGCCTAGTCACAGTGCAAGTGGAGAAGGAATGTTTCAAGAATGGAACGCCTATGGAACGTGGCCCAGATCTTAGCCAGGGCCAGTGTTGCCAGATTTTGCGAGAGAACCAAGTAAACAGCTCTTAAAAAGAAGCCCAAGTGACTATGATCTGATCATAATATATAATGTACAAGCTCACAACGAGTCACACGCGTTGTGCTGCTATTTAAAAGAAAAAAATTCTTAATCTTGGATAGTGGATCCTTGACATGAACATTTTTAAATGTTTGACAACTACTGATTTTAACAACTTTAGGAAGCAAGCCCAAACTAGAAAAAGTGCCCCCTTGTGGCACAGGTCTCCACCAGGCCAGGTCAGGTTGTGGCCTCCTGGTGGCGCTATAATAGGCCAATGTGAAAAGTGTGCCATTTGTTCTTACGCCTTTGATGGCAATTGGATGACTTGAAGAATTTTGTTCCAAAAATGTGTTTTGCAAAAATCCACCTGTTGGTGGCACTATAACAGGCCAATGTGAAAAGGGTGGGATATATTCCTCAGCCTAGTAGGAAAGTGCGTGAAAGACTTAACATAAATTGCACGCTGTGTTCATCATTTTAGGCTTTTTGTTCAAAACGGGCCAATCCTGCAAACATTGAAAGCCAATGTTAGCCAATCAGGATGGAATATGAAATCCATCTTGAGCACATGACTATAGAGATACTGTGCAACGATTTGCGGGATTTTTGGACAAAATCTGGAGTTTTACAAAAGTCGGCCTCCTGGTGGCGCTATACTAGGACGTTCTGGAAAATATGGGGCAGAGATTCATCGTTGGCATCCAGGGAGTGTGTGTGCAAAGTTTGGCATCGACCAGGTTAACGGTGCCGGAGATTAGCTGGTAACGGACAGACAGACACACACACGGACGGCCGGACGGAGTGCAAAACATACTCTCTCCCCATGCCTTCCGCCTATAGTGGAGAGTACCAAGAAATATTTAACAAATCGCTATACTGGCAACAGGAAGAAGAAAAAAATACCAAAGTAGCTTATATTGAGCAGACTTGGCAACACTGGGGCAGGGCGTTGCGTGCAGAACTCTACAAGAACCCATAGCCGGGAGGGACGACGACGTCACGCCATGATTGGCCTATGCGTCCCGCGAGCCAATCAGAGTGCCCTAACGTCATTGCACGGTGACGCGTCCCTCCTGGCCATGGGAGGCTGAGCTGACAGTCGTCTAGGTCGACATCTTGATCCTGAACATCAGCGAACAGGTCAGTTTATAACCGCTTTATGAACTCTCTCTCTCTCTCTGTGTGTGTGTGTGTGTGTGTGTGTGTGTGTGTGTGTGTGTGTGTGTGTGTGTGTGTGTGTGTGTGTGTGTGTGTGTGTGTGTGTGTGTGTGTGTGTGTGTGTGTGTGTGAGAGAGACACTGTGTGTGTGTGTGTGTGTGTGTGTGTGTGTGTGTGTGTGTGTGTGTGTGTACTGTGTGTGTGTGTCTGTGTGTGTGTGTGTGTGTGTGTGTGTGTGTGTGTGTGTGTGTGTGTGTGTGAGTGTGAGCTGCAGTTCACTGCGGCACCGTCCGTCTGTCTGTCACGCGCGAGGGTTTGGAGATCTGTTCTGAACAGATCTACACATAAGCTACTACCAGTCGTCTATAGATTGCTTGCGACACCGTCGTACCGCGGACAGTGCGGAGTATAAATGCCTATTTATGCTTTCGACGTGCGAGCCAGATGTCGCTCGCCGAAAATAGCAGGTTTGCAAACTATGCGAGCTTGTAGATCGGCTATTTACTTGTATTGTATTGTATTTGGGCCAGATAGGCTAACACTTGTTTTTAGATAGTGGTTATTGAATATTATTTCTGATGTTTGGGTGAAAGAAAGTCCTGTATGTGTTTTGGTAAAACATATAGGCCTACTTATTCAAATATGGTGTTATATCTTGTTAAAATAAGTTCTAAAGACAGTATGTAACTTTGCCTAGTGTGTTTACAGTAAAGTTACAAAATAATACATGGTTTTAACGAATAATCTCGTACACTGGCTGTAATTTGTTGTTTTCACTGTTTTGGTAGATGTTATTAAGCTAGCCTATACCAAAACAATATGTTGGTGTTTTCACCCATTGTTTTGGTAGACACTAATATCTTTTTGGGCTACCAAAACCAACAACACTGTTTTTCACTGCCACTTTCCTTGTGTTTTCTTTTGTGTTTGGTTGTTGTTTTGTTTTGTTTTCGTGTTTTGTTTTGTTTTTGTTTTTTGTTTTCTCTCTCTTCTGTTTGTTTCTCTGTCTGTTTTATGGGATAGGCACAATAAGCCATTGGCTTCAGCCTAAACCCTTTTGGTCTCCAAAAAGAAAAAGAATACATGTAATGTAATGTTTTTGCAAGTATACAGGTATAAGTGGTTACTTGCCCGAGGGTGTCGCCAAAAAGAGCAGATCTGCAAGCTAACAACATTGTCATGTTGTATTGTGGACTGTGGAGGGATGTGTCTCATTCGGTTTCATTGTTACTCTCTCTTCAGGTCACCTGACTCATCTGCCTGACACTGATTGACAGCTGTCAATCATGAAAGGGCTGTATATCCACAACCACAGGGGGCGCTGTTGATGTCTACGGTCTACTTCCTTGAAATAAAAACGTCTGGGTTTCTGAGGCTAGGGTCTACTACTCTACTGTGATGACACAGGGTGAGTCACTGCATCTCAAACCCTTCTTTCTTTTTACACATGAACTCTGGAAAACACCCGGGGAAATTCGGTCGGGGTTGGCCTTTCACACGTGTAGAACTCAACAGCAGAATGGTGCAAACTATGACAAAGAATGATCATCGACTACCTTTTTTTCACTGAAGAAATGCAATAAAAACTAAGCTGTGACTAAACCTATGACTAATATATTGACAATTCAGTAAGAATAAAGAAAGAAAGAAAAAACACAATATTTATCAGTGGAACCGAGTCAAACTCAACTCGGTTGCGTTCTGAAAAGGTTGAGAGAACCTGGTAAGGTATGATTCAAATCCCACCAGAGCTTTCTCACCTGTCCCTTTAGCCTGTCTGTATCTCAGCTTTCAGCTTTCCTACTGTCTATATCTCAGCTTTCCTACTGTCTGTCTCTCAGCTTTCAGCTTTCCTACTGTCTGTATCTCAGCGTTCAGCTTTCCTACTGTCTGTATCTCAGCTTTCAGCTTTCCTACTGTCTGTCTCTCAGCGTTCAGCTTTCCTACTGTCTGTATCTCAGCTTTCCTACTATCTGTATCTCAGCTTTCAGCTTTCCTACTGTCTGTATCTCAGCTTTCCTACTGTCTGTATCTCAGCTTTCAGCTTTCCTACTGTCTGTATCTCAGCTTTCAGCTTTCCTACTGTCTGTATCTCAGCTTTCAGCTTTCCTACTGTCTGTCTCTCAGCTTTCAGCTTTCCTACTGTCTGTATCTCAGCTTTCAGCTTTCCTACTGTCTGTATCTCAGCCTTCAGCTTTCCTACTGTCTGTATCTCAGCTTTCCTACTATCTGTATCTCAGCGTTCAGCTTTCCTACTGTCTGTATCTCAGCTTTCAGCTTTCCTACTGTCTGTATCTCAGCTTTCCTACTGTCTGTATCTCAGCTTACAGTTTTCCTACTGTCTGTATCTCAGCTTTCAGTTGTCCTACTGTCTGTATCTCAGCTTTCAGTTTTCCTACTGTCTGTCTCTCAGCTTTCCTACTGTCTGTATCTCAGCTTTCCTACGGTCTGTATCTCAGCGTTCCTACTGTCTGTCTCTCAGCTTTCCCACTGTCTGTATCTCAGCTCTCCTACTGTCTGTATCTCAGTCCTTCCTTCATCTGTTATGAACCAAATTCTGTTACATTGAGTCATTGACAGGCTGTTGCTAGGCAACGGTGATCAAACCCAGTGCCGGGTGGGGTGTTGCATGCAACCTTCTCTCAGCTAGAAACTCCCCTGTCCATGCATTGAAGGATACATGAGGTCAGTCCGTTGATCTCCCCAGGTTGGCAGGTCAGGGATTGTAGCGCCCAGGATTACACTAGACAATTGACACTGTGGGTGAAAAAGAAATGGGTTACAAAAATTGTCTAATAAAATTATTAAAAAAAAGAAAAGAAATCACACCCGTGTGAAGTGAATGGTGCAACTCCGTTTGGGGATCCACGGAACATCCAGAAAGTGGTTTAAAAAAGATATACCGTATGTAGTGCATATACTATACCTCTGTATTGTCTAAATGAACAAAGTACTGAGAGAGATAATTCACAACTTGTTGTTTAGTTGTACGCATGGTAATAAGATAATGCGGTTGTCTCTAAAAGATCCTGTGTCATGGCACAGCAGTGCGGCTCAACACGCCATGTGCAGGGAACCACCAATGTACAAGACCACCGATCTACAAGATGTCTGACCCACCGTGTCGGGAAGCCTGCTGATCTCATGCATGGCAGGGAGAACATCTGCTCTGTGGTATGTCAACGTTTACATCATCTGTCATCACACTTGAACATAACACATGAATATTTCTTGAATTCCTTTAACAATAATTGTCAGTCTGCTGTTACTTGTGGATAGCTCTTTAAAATCAGATTACATTTAAAATTATTGATACATATAAATTGGTCATTTGGCAGCAAAATGTAATATTTGTATATAAAAATAATGCATTGTTTGTCATGCATATACACATGTGAGCTGCGGTATATACTGTACTGTGTTATAACATGGGTTCTTTACTATGATTAAGTTTTTCTATTTTTCCTTTATTTTATTTGTATTTTCAGTAAAGGTGTGGAGTTGTTTGAAGTACAATCAAACCACATTCAGCTGGTCAATTTCAACCGACAGTCCTCCAGAGAGTCTACCTACCTTCCTGTCTGCTGTGCTGTTGTTTTTTTAGGTTTTGATTTTTGTAAACGTTGAATGAGAAAATCAGAACCTAAAGAAAATACAGAGCCAGACAAACACTACACTGTCCTGTTGGCATGAAGCACCCAGGTAGCGCTCCAACACCTAGTAGGAAAGGGTTTTACATAGTAATGTGTTTCTCCAACATTTTCCTGAAAAATGATATGTATTTGGTGTGTGTGTGTGTGTGTGTGTGTGTGTGTGTGTGTGTGTGTGTGTGTGTGTGTGTGTGTGTGTGTGTGTGTGTGTGTGTGTGTGTGTGTGTGTGTGTGTGTGTGTGTGTGTGTGTGTGCGTGCGTGCGTGCGTGCGTGCGTGCGTGCGTGCGTTGAACTTGAAAACTATGCGGCGCGCAAAAAACTCTGAGTGGAAGTTAACATGTCCCAGAAGTCTTTTAAAGTGGCTCACAGATTTGGTTCAAACGAGGGATTACATTTGTTCTATTGCTATACCACAAACATGTGGAATGCTCTACCAACAGTCATAAAAAACGAAGGACCCCAATGGAAACAATTAAGCCTTAGTGCTTCTTTGTGTTTAAATTCTCTTAAACGACTGTACTATCCTGTGCTTGTCTCAAACTGTTTCAAACAGTATTCAATCAATGATTCAATCAAAATCTCCTGTTCCATTACCCTCTACGAATACCAACAAAGTCGCCCTTTTACCAATTCGCTCCTGGCGTACACCGGCAGAACTGCTCAGCCTGGTATTCCTAAAGTAACCTAAGTAAATTATGCTTAAACGGTTAAACCTAACTTTATTCCTAACCTTAACCTTACAGTAAAACGATGCCAAAACCTATTCCTAAACTTAACCCCAGATAAACTATGGTTAACCCTAAACTTATTTCTAACCCTATTCTCAGTAAAACAAAATAAAGAATACAAGAACCGCCACACCGAGCAGTCGGCGTGAGGTCGGCAGAAAAAAACGAGGGCTAAACGGATTATGGGCAACGGTACCTGTTACCCCTCTACAGCCACTAGAGAGTGCTGTTGACTTGTTCACTCGTGGCAGAAGATAAGGGACAACTTCTGATATATTTACATACCACTCCATATCTCGGCAAGAATATCAGTTGCTGTTTTATGTACTTAACTGTACAGTTAGCAGAATTAAATTCAAAAGTACAACATCATGAGTGAAGGAAGTTGCTATTATTTGTTTGTAGCCAATTCGAAACTGCCCCCTGTAAAAAAGGGCTGAATTCCCCCCCACCACTTTTTCCCCCATACTGTAAATGTGTTTTCCCTTTTTTACTTACTTCATATGATGATTTCCTTTTTTTCTGAGTTTAATTGCACCCAAAAAACCTGAACTTTTAACATGTTGTAGAATGTAGATGTTCTATGGTCTGGGGTTTTCTGGCTGTGGACTGTGATGCAACAGTCCACAAATCATCCCATATATGACAGAAAATCAACTGAATGTTCAAAGTTCAGGTTGTGTGTGTAATTGAGGTCATGAAACCTAAAAGAAAAATAAATGAAAATTAATGTCATGAAACCTTTACATGTTCTGATTAATTGAAAATGGTGGACCCTGTTGTAAACAAGTCCTATAGTGCTTTATCATGGTTTCGTCCACAAAGTAGCACTATTGACTTTCGTTTGAAATGTACCCATTGTACATACTGTGAAATACATTTTTCAATCAATCAATCAAAGCCTATACTGCATTGACTGTACTTAGATATTTGCTCATACATTTATAGACCTACATGTCTTCTTTCAAACCCAGTCCCATGATTTATTGTCAATGATTTGGTAGTCTACTGTTTAATATTAAATTAACTGTGTATTAAAACTGTATTGATGATTTAACTTTTCATGTCGGACCACCACCAAAATGGAAAAACAACCAACACAGACACTTATTTTGGCGTGAGCTGGGCTAGAATTTAGCTATAAAAAAGAAACAAGAATTGATTAAATCAATGTATTACCAGCTGTTATTATCTGCGGGGGTCCGCTCTAACTGCCCTGTGTCCGTTTCAGCGCAGTAGTTTAGTATAGGAACCAAAATTCTCTAAGGCAGAACTATTGTGTTCTGAGTCGTTCGTTTCTGCCCGGACATATTTGCGGTGCGCACATACATCAGCCAATGAGAAAACCAGCTGGACTAGAGGACTAGCTTGCACATCGATGATAGATTCAGCTTGCTATTGCATACTGTAGCAGCTGGTAAAAATAGAACCTGCACAGATCAGAGAGATAGAGAGAGAGAGAGAGAGAGAGCGGAAGTTCCAAATGGCGATAGTGAGGAGGCACTGCCGGTGAAAGTAAGAATTACATTCAATTTAAGCATGAAGTAGATGAGGGGAGAATGGCGTTCGGTCACAGACGGGATTAAAACACTTCATGATTGAGAACCACAGACTAATATATTGCACAAGCACCACGCAAGCCTCTTTAACATTTGGGGCAAGAGGGTAAGCACCTTATATTTTGCACTTTTGTACATGTTCAGAGCCTTATTGTGGGAGCCTCCGCTGTTGTACCTGCAGTGACCACAGGGCACTCGTATATGAAAATGAATGTTGATGAATCGATAAAATGATTAATTAAATAAATAAATAAGAATGCCTAATCTAAGGCGAGATAATATATAGATAAGCCTATGTAGACAGACAGATAATTATATTACATTAGCCTATAGGCCTACAACATATTGACTGAAATTATCTGTAGCCAGACCTGCAGAGGGGTAACCTGACTCCACCAGATGGGGCAGTAGAGAGTACACAGGTTCCCCCCACCTGGGGAACCTGTGTACTCTACTGTTCACGACGGATCTGTCAGATATTTCAGATTCCATCCTAATTAGCTAACATTGGCTTTCAAAGTTTGCAGGATTGGCCTGTTTAGAACAAAAAGCCTCAAATCATGAACGGAGCGTGCAATTTACGTGAAATCTTTCACAGACTTTCCTACTATAGGCTGAGGAATATATCCCACCCTTTTCATATTGGCCTGTTATCCAACAGGTGGATTTTTGAAAAACACATTCTCAAATCATCCAATTGCCATCCAAGGTGTAAGAAGAAATGGCACCCTTTTCACATGGGCTTATTATAGCTCCACCAGGAGGCCACAACCTGATCTGGCCTGGTGGAGACCTGTGCCCCGGGGGGCACTTTTTCTAGTTTCTAATGAAGCCGCTAACAGTGTAGTAACATCATGGAATATGACTG
This sequence comes from Protomyctophum parallelum, assembly GCF_964188405.1. Lineage (NCBI taxonomy): Eukaryota > Metazoa > Chordata > Actinopteri > Myctophiformes > Myctophidae > Protomyctophum > Protomyctophum parallelum. The sequence continues at coordinate 20,212,777 of NC_139706.1, read as the reverse complement.
GATTTCCCTCACAGGAAAATGGACGTACCGTATCTATCTATAGAAGTGGGGTTCGTGTTCAATTTACAGTACAGAAGATGTTAAATTAGATATATGAAATAAAAGCATAATAAAGAACATGTTATTAGGGTTAGGTCTTATGCAATTTCTTATAAGACCACACACAAGTGATGTACAACATATTCCAGTGCGTGGGGGCCCTGTGACTTGCAGGTGACACATGAGGAATTGATGACACTGTTGTTCCCATTTTTTACATTGTGTTTAGGATCCAAGATGGCCGCAGCACCAGGAGGGGCGAGGCATGGCGGGGTCGACATATGCCCTAACTGGGCTGCATTCACACATTCAAGACACCTACCTGTCTTGTGTTTTGTTTTGTGGATCAAAGAAATCACACCAAAGCGTCCTCTCCGCTGCTGCAGAGAAAATCAAGCCCAGTGTCATGTGTGCATTATATTGCATGGCTTTTTCTCTCAACATGGAGATGAAAGAGAAGAAAAGTGTGGGCCCTAAGCCCAATATGTGGTGCCATTTTCCTGGCTGCCGGTGGAGGTAAATAAAAAATAAAATAAAAACATGACCTTTTGAGGGCCAATTCCTCTCCTCTTGCTGTGACCTTGCCGTGGTGGAGAGGCTTGAGTGATTCAGTGATCCTGGGTCCTATACCAGTGTGGGTTCAACCACATTGGATTGGTCGCAGGTGAAGAGTCCAGACAAACAACAGCTAATAAATGTCTTTCTTTCTGTAATTATATTAGTTTTCTACAGTTACACATTTCTTGAAACCGTCCCCTGGTCAGACCCAATAGCCGTTGACGTTGTTAGTGCACGTATCACATGGGCTAAAATTAATGACATGGCTCGAATCCCGGTCAGACCATTTAGCCTACATGTCACTCTCCTACTGTATTCTCTCTCTCTCTCTCTCTCTCTCTCTCTCTCTCTCTCTCTCTCTCTCACACACACACACACACACACTCATTCACAAACTTGTAGATCGGCTATGTTTTATTTACCTATATGTAATATTTTAACATTTCTTTATCGTACAGTTTAACCTTTGACGCAGAAACTTATTTTATTGTATTTTATAGGTATTAAAAGGTCTCAAATGTCCTTAAATTGACACTTTAGAAATGTGCAGGTGCCCTGTTTTTGGTCTTGTCGAGCTTGTTCTCTTCTCTGTCCGTCAGTCAGTCTGCAGACAGATAGCTGACTGGATAAAAAAGAAGTTTCTCTGTCCTCTGTTGATCAATAAGACACACTGACATCAGCATTAAACACTGCTGACTCACTGTCTGTCTGTCTTTGTCTTTCTTTGTTATTTATTTATTTCCTCTGGTCAAACGGTTTTATGGAGTGAGAACAGTCTCAAAAGTCTCACAGTCGCGATCACAGATTTGTAACTCACAAGTTCAGATTTGCAACTCACAGGAGTGAACTCACAGGTTGACATTAAATTTTGCAACTCACAGGAGTGAACTCACAGGTTGACATTAAATTTTGTGTTTTGCATGCACAAGTTCAGATTTGTGTTTTGTATCTGTATTTCACATCTGTGTTTTGTATTTATCATCACTTGTTTCCATTGTGTTTCATAAGCATTCAAACGTCTAGATATAAACAACAGCACATGAGAAACAATAGACAATTATTTTTTGTATTTTATTTGTGTATAAGTGTTGTTACTCAAAGGGAAAGGCAAACTGTGTTGTGGCAGGTAGCAAGTAACTCCGTGACTTAGCACACTGGTTACATGATCTGGAGGTTGTGGGTTCAAACCCCACTCAAATCTTTACTTGCCAATATCTGCCATTGAAAGCACTATATTTCTAAAACTATGAAACATTTCAAAGATTCCTTTTCAGGCAAACATGTCCACCGTAAGATGAACCTAAGTTTATTGTGCTTTTTATTTTTTTTATTTTTATATACAGTACATTTCCGTCCTCTCACTGTCCCTGTATTTTATCTGTATTCTAATGTTTAAGATCTGCATGTTCAATATGATTGTTTTTTTTCTTGAAACAAACAAAAACAACTATGAATGTATAAACATGCCTGGAGAAGCCACTTGCAAGGGTTTGGAGGGTTTTTAGGCTTTCTCCTTCACATTTCTTATTGACCTTGTGTATCATTTCCGAAATATTTTTGTACGTGAAAACAAACAAACAAACAAACAAAACAAACAAGTCTAGAATGGGGTTGGTAGGTTTAAGTATGTAGGACTAGTAGCATGCCAAAGTTTGTGCTATTGCCATAGAGAATGCATTGGGCGTTTAAGTTAAATAACTCAGAAACTACAAAACATTTCAAAGTAAAAAGTTCCAGCATGTGTCTCCACAGTAAGCTGAATAATAAAAAGTGTGAATGGAGTTTCTAGGTGAAAGTAATTTTTGACGTGCCAAAATCTGCCATTGAGCCCCATGTTAACAGTCTCAAATTTGAAAGCACTATATTTCTAAAACTATGACACCTTTCAAAGATTCCTTTTCAGGCAAACATGTCCACCGTAAGATGAACCTAAGTAGGCTAGAATGGGGTTGGTAGGTTTAAGTACGTAGGACTAGTAGCATGCACAAGTTTGTGCTATTGCCATAGAGAATACATTGGGAGTTTAAGTTAAATAACTCAGAAACTACAAAACATTTCAAAGTAAAACGTTCCAGCATGTGTCTCCACAGTAAGCTGAATAATAAAAAGTGTGAATGGAGTTTCTAGGTGAAAGTGATTTTTTGACGTGCCAAAATCTGCCATTGAGCCCCATGTTAAAAGTCTCAAATTTGAAAGCACTATATTTCTAAAACTATGACACCTTTCAAAGATTCCTTTTCAGGCAAACATGTCCACTGTAAGATGAACCTAAGTAGGCTAGAATGGGGTTGGTAGGTTTAAGTATGTAGGACTAGTATCATGCCAAAGTTTGTGCTATTGCCATAGAGAATGCATTGGGCGTCTAAGTTAAATAACTCAGAAACTACAAAACATTTCAAAGTAAAAAGTTCCAGCATGTGTCTCCACAGTAAGCTGAATAATAAAAAGTGTGAATGGAGTTTCTAGGTGAAAATGATTTTTTGACGTGCCAAAATCTGCCATTGAGCCCCATGTTAACAGTCTCAAATTTGAAAGCACTGTATTTCTAAAACTATGACACCTTTCAAAGATTCCTTTTCAGGCAAACATGTCCACCGTAAGATGAACCTAAGTAGGCTAGAATGGGGTTGGTAGGTTTAAGTACGTAGGACTAGTAGCATGCCAAAGTTTGTGCTATTGCCATAGAGAATGCATTGGGAGTTTAAGTTAAATAACTCAGAAACTACAAAACATTTCAAAGTAAAACGTTCCAGCATGTGTCTCCACAGTAAGCTGATTAATAAAAAGTGTGAATGGAGTTTCTAGGTGAAAGTGATTTTTTGACGTGCCAAAATCTGCCATTGAGCCCCATGTTAAAAGTCTCAAATTTGAAAGCACTATATTTCTAAAACTTTGACACCTTTCAAAGATTCCTTTTCAGGCAAACATGTCCACCGTAAGATGAACCTAAGTAGGCTAGAATGGGGTTGGTAGGTTTAAGTACGTAGGACTAGTAGCATGCCAAAGTTTGTGCTATTGCCATAGAGAATGCATTGGGAGTTTAAGTTAAATAACTCAGAAACTACAAAACATTTCAAAGTAAAACGTTCCAGCATGTGTCTCCACAGTAAGCTGATTAATAAAAAGTGTGAATGGAGTTTCTAGGTGAAAGTGATTTTTTGACGTGCCAAAATCTGCCATTGAGCCCCATGTTAAAAGTCTCAAATTTGAAAGCACTATATTTCGAAAACTTTGACACCTTTCAAAGATTCCTTTTCAGGCAAACATTCCACCGTAAGATGAACCTAAGTAGGCTAGAATGGGGTTGGTAGGTTTAAGTACGTAGGACTAGTAGCATGCACAAGTTTGTGCTATTGCCATAGAGAATACATTGGGAGTTTAAGTTAAATAACTCAGAAACTACAAAACATTTCAAAGTAAAACGTTCCAGCATGTGTCTCCACAGTAAGCTGATTAATAAAAAGTGTGAATGGAGTTTCTAGGTGAAAGTGATTTTTTGACGTGCCAAAATCTGCCATTGAGCCCCATGTTAAAAGTCTCAAATTTGAAAGCACTATATTTCTAAAACTTTGACACCTTTCAAAGATTCCTTTTAAGGCAAACATGTCCACCGTAAGATGAACCTAAGTAGGCTAGAATGGGGTTGGTAGGTTTAAGTACGTAGGACTAATAGCATGCCAAAGTTTGTGCTATTGCCATAGAGATTGCATTGGGCGTTTAAGTTAAATAACTCAGAAACTACAAAACATTTCAAAGTAAAACATTCCAGCATGTGTCTCCACAGTAAGCTGAATAATAAAAAGTGTGAATGGAGTTTCTAGGTGAAAGTGATTTTTTGACGTGCCAAAATCTGCCATTGAGCCCCATGTTAAAAGTCTCAAATTTGAAAGCACTATATTTCTAAAACTATGACACCTTTCAAAGATTCCTTTTCAGGCAAACATGTCCACTGTAAGATGAACCTAAGTAGGCTAGAATGGGGTTGGTAGGTTTAAGTATGTAGGACTAGTATCATGCCAAAGTTTGTGCTATTGCCATAGAGAATGCATTGGGCGTCTAAGTTAAATAACTCAGAAACTACAAAACATTTCAAAGTAAAAAGTTCCAGCATGTGTCTCCACAGTAAGCTGAATAATAAAAAGTGTGAATGGAGTTTCTAGGTGAAAATGATTTTTTGACGTGCCAAAATCTGCCATTGAGCCCCATGTTAACAGTCTCAAATTTGAAAGCACTGTATTTCTAAAACTATGACACCTTTCAAAGATTCCTTTTCAGGCAAACATGTCCACCGTAAGATGAACCTAAGTAGGCTAGAATGGGGTTGGTAGGTTTAAGTACGTAGGACTAGTAGCATGCCAAAGTTTGTGCTATTGCCATAGAGAATGCATTGGGAGTTTAAGTTAAATAACTCAGAAACTACAAAACATTTCAAAGTAAAACGTTCCAGCATGTGTCTCCACAGTAAGCTGATTAATAAAAAGTGTGAATGGAGTTTCTAGGTGAAAGTTATTTTTTGACGTGCCAAAATCTGCCATTGAGCCCCATGTTAAAAGTCTCAAATATGAAAGCACTATATTTCTAAAACTTTGACACCTTTCAAAGATTCCTTTTCAGGCAAACATGTCCACCGTAAGATGAACCTAAGTAGGCTAGAATGGGGTTGGTAGGTTTAAGTACGTAGGACTAGTAGCATGCCAAAGTTTGTGCTATTGCCATAGAGAATGCATTGGGAGTTTAAGTTAAATAACTCAGAAACTACAAAACATTTCAAAGTAAAACGTTCCAGCATGTGTCTCCACAGTAAGCTGATTAATAAAAAGTGTGAATGGAGTTTCTAGGTGAAAGTGATTTTTTGACGTGCCAAAATCTGCCATTGAGCCCCATGTTAAAAGTCTCAAATTTGAAAGCACTATATTTCTAAAACTATGACACCTTTCAAAGATTCCTTTTCAGGCAAACATGTCCACTGTAAGATGAACCTAAGTAGGCTAGAATGGGGTTGGTAGGTTTAAGTATGTAGGACTAGTATCATGCCAAAGTTTGTGCTATTGCCATAGAGAATGCATTGGGCGTCTAAGTTAAATAACTCAGAAACTACAAAACATTTCAAAGTAAAAAGTTCCAGCATGTGTCTCCACAGTAAGCTGAATAATAAAAAGTGTGAATGGAGTTTCTAGGTGAAAATGATTTTTTGACGTGCCAAAATCTGCCATTGAGCCCCATGTTAACAGTCTCAAATTTGAAAGCACTGTATTTCTAAAACTATGACACCTTTCAAAGATTCCTTTTCAGGCAAACATGTCCACCGTAAGATGAACCTAAGTAGGCTAGAATGGGGTTGGTAGGTTTAAGTACGTAGGACTAGTAGCATGCCAAAGTTTGTGCTATTGCCATAGAGATTGCATTGGGCGTTTAAGTTAAATAACTCAGAAACTACAAAACATTTCAAAGTAAAACGTTCCAGCATGTGTCTCCACAGTAAGCTGAATAATAAAAAGTGTGAATGGAGTTTCTAGGTGAAAGTGATTTTTTGACGTGCCAAAATCTGCCATTGAGCCCCATGTTAAAAGTCTCAAATTTGAAAGCACTATATTTCTAAAACTATGACACCTTTCAAAGATTCCTTTTCAGGCAAACATGTCCACTGTAAGATGAACCTAAGTAGGCTAGAATGGGGTTGGTAGGTTTAAGTATGTAGGACTAGTAGCATGCCAAAGTTTGTGCTATTGCCATAGAGAATGCATTGGGCGTTTAAGTTAAATAACTCATAAACTACAAAACATAAAAATAAAAATAAAGTTCCAGCATGTGTCTCCACAGTAAGCTGAATAATAAAAAGTGTGAATGGAGTTTCTAGGTGAAAGTGACTTTTGACGTGCCTATAAAGCTGCCATTGAGCCCCATGTTAAATGTCTCAAATTTGAAAGCACTATATTTCTAAAACTATGGAAGATTTCAAAGATTCCTTTTCAGGCAAACATGTCCACCGTAAGATGAACCTAAGTAGACTAGAATGGGGTTGCTAGATGTAAGTATGTAGGACTAGTAGCATGCCAAAGTTTGTGCTATTGCCATAGAGAATGCATTGGGCGTTTAAGTTAAATAACTCATAAACTACAAAACATAAAAATAAAAAAAGGTTCCAGCATGTGTCTCCACAGTAAGCTGAATAATAAAAAGTGTGAATGGAGTTTCTAGGTGAAAGTGACTTTTGACGTGCCTATAAAGCTGCCATTGAGCCCCATGTTAAATGTCTCAAATTTGAAAGCACTATATTTCTAAAACTATGGAAGATTTCAAAGATTCCTTTTCAGGCAAACATGTCCACCGTAAGATGAACCTAAGTAGGCTAGAATGGGGTTGCTATGTGTAAGTATGTAGGACTAGTAGCATGCCAAAGTTTGTGCTATTGCCATAGAGAATGCATTGGGCGTTTAAGTTAAATAACTCATAAACTACAAAACATAAAAATAAAAAAAAGTTCCAGCATGTGTCTCCACAGTAAGCTGAATAATAAAAAGTGTGAATGGAGTTTCTAGGTGAAAGTGACTTTTGACGTGCCTATAAAGCTGCCATTGAGCCCCATGTTAAATGTCTCAAATTTGAAAGCACTATATTTCTAAAACTATGGAAGATTTCAAAGATTCCTTTTCAGGCAAACATGTCCACCGTAAGATGAACCTAAGTAGGCTAGAATGGGGTTGCTATGTGTAAGTATGTAGGACTAGTAGCATGCCAAAGTTTGTGCTATTGCCATAGAGAATGCATTGGGCGTTTAAGTTAAATAACTCATAAACTACAAAACATAAAAATAAAAAAAAGTTCCAGCATGTGTCTCCACAGTAAGCTGAATAATAAAAAGTGTGAATGGAGTTTCTAGGTGAAAGTGACTTTTGACGTGCCTATAAAGCTGCCATTGAGCCCCATGTTAAATGTCTCAAATTTGAAAGCACTATATTTCTAAAACTATGGAAGATTTCAAAGATTCCTTTTCAGGCAAACATGTCCACCGTAAGATGAACCTAAGTAGGCTAGAATGGGGTTGCTATGTGTAAGTATGTAGGACTAGTAGCATGCCAAAGTTTGTGCTATTGCCATAGAGAATGCATTGGGCGTTTAAGTTAAATAACTCATAAACTACAAAACATAAAAATAAAAAAAAGTTCCAGCATGTGTCTCCACAGTAAGCTGAATAATAAAAAGTGTGAATGGAGTTTCTAGGTGAAAGTGACTTTTGACGTGCCTATAAAGCTGCCATTGAGCCCCATGTTAAATGTCTCAAATTTGAAAGCACTATATTTCTAAAACTATGGAAGATTTCAAAGATTCCTTTTCAGGCAAACATGTCCACCGTAAGATGAACCTAAGTAGGCTAGAATGGGGTTGCTAGGTGTAAGTATGTAGGACTAGTAGCATGCCAAAGTTTGTGCTATTGCCATAGAGAATGCATTGGGCGTTTAAGTTAAATAACTCATAAACTACAAAACATAAAAATAAAAAAAAGTTCCAGCATGTGTCTCCACAGTAAGCTGAATAATAAAAAGTGTGAATGGAGTTTCTAGGTGAAAGTGACTTTTGACGTGCCTATAAAGCTGCCATTGAGCCCCATGTTAAATGTCTCAAATTTGAAAGCACTATATTTCTAAAACTATGGAAGATTTCAAAGATTCCTTTTCAGGCAAACATGTCCACCGTAAGATGAACCTAAGTAGGCTAGAATGGGGTTGCTAGATGTAAGTATGTAGGACTAGTAGCATGCCAAAGTTTGTGCTATTGCCATAGAGAATGCATTGGGCATTTAAGTTAAATAACTCATAAACTACAAAACATGAAAATAAAAATAAGTTCCAGCATGTGTCTCCACAGTAAGCTGAATAATAAAAAGTGTGAATGGAGTTTCTAGGTGAAAGTGACTTTTGACGTGCCTATAAAGCTGCCATTGAGCCCAATGTTAAATGTCTCAAATTTGAAAGCACTATATTTCTAAAACTATGAAACATTTCAAAGATTCCTTTTCAGACAAACATGTCCACCGTAAGATGAACCTAAGTAGGCTAGAATGGGGTTGCTATGTGTAAGTATGTAGGACTAGTAGCATGCCAAAGTTTGTGCTATTGCCATAGAGAATGCATTGGGCGTTTAAGTTAAATAACTCATAAACTACAAAACATAAAAATAAAAAAAAGTTCCAGCATGTGTCTCCACAGTAAGCTGAATAATAAAAAGTGTGAATGGAGTTTCTAGGTGAAAGTGACTTTTGACGTGCCTATAAAGCTGCCATTGAGCCCCATGTTAAATGTCTCAAATTTGAAAGCACTATATTTCTAAAACTATGGAAGATTTCAAAGAGTCCTTTTCAGGCAAACATGTCCACCGTAAGATGAACCTAAGTAGGCTAGAATGGGGTTGCTAGGTGTAAGTATGTAGGACTAGTAGCATGCCAAAGTTTGTGCTATTGCCATAGAGAATGCATTGGGCGTTTAAGTTAAATAACTCATAAACTACAAAACATAAAAATAAAAAAAAGTTCCAGCATGTGTCTCCACAGTAAGCTGAATAATAAAAAGTGTGAATGGAGTTTCTAGGTGAAAGTGACTTTTGACGTGCCTATAAAGCTGCCATTGAGCCCCATGTTAAATGTCTCAAATTTGAAAGCACTATATTTCTAAAACTATGGAAGATTTCAAAGATTCCTTTTCAGGCAAACATGTCCACCGTAAGATGAACCTAAGTAGGCTAGAATGGGGTTGCTAGGTGTAAGTATGTAGGACTAGTAGCATGCCAAAGTTTGTGCTATTGCCATAGAGAATGCATTGGGCGTTTAAGTTAAATAACTCATAAACTACAAAACATAAAAATAAAAAAAAGTTCCAGCATGTGTCTCCACAGTAAGCTGAATAATAAAAAGTGTGAATGGAGTTTCTAGGTGAAAGTGACTTTTGACGTGCCTATAAAGCTGCCATTGAGCCCCATGTTAAATGTCTCAAATTTGAAAGCACTATATTTCTAAAACTATGGAAGATTTCAAAGATTCCTTTTCAGGCAAACATGTCCACCGTAAGATGAACCTAAGTAGGCTAGAATGGGGTTGCTAGATGTAAGTATGTAGGACTAGTAGCATGCCAAAGTTTGTGCTATTGCCATAGAGAATGCATTGGGCGTTTAAGTTAAATAACTCATAAACTACAAAACATAAAAATAAAAAAAAGTTCCAGCATGTGTCTCCACAGTAAGCTGAATAATAAAAAGTGTGAATGGAGTTTCTAGGTGAAAGTGACTTTTGACGTGCCTATAAAGCTGCCATTGAGCCCCATGTTAAATGTCTCAAATTTGAAAGCACTATATTTCTAAAACTATGGAAGATTTCAAAGATTCCTTTTCAGGCAAACATGTCCACCGTAAGATGAACCTAAGTAGGCTAGAATGGGGTTGCTAGGTGTAAGTATGTAGGACTAGTAGCATGCCAAAGTTTGTGCTATTGCCATAGAGAATGCATTGTGTTGCGGAGGATGAGAGGAATGCTCTCATCCTCCGCAACACCCATTCTCATACACCGCTATACACCGCAAGGATATGGGCTACAGCCCATATCGTACGGCATACTATAGCACGCCGTTTTTCATAATTTTTGAGGATTTGAAAAAAAAAGAAAAAAACGATGGGTTATAGCCCATCGTTTTTTTAAATTTTGATATTTTTTTTTTACCTCGTTTTTCATCATTTTTGAACATGGGCTATAGCCCATACCGTACGGCATACTATAGCACGCCGTTTTTCATCATTTTTGAGGTTTTGATAAAAATGGGAAAAAAAATGAAAAAAACATGGGTTATAGCCCATCGTTTTTTGAAATTTTTATATATTTTTTTAACCTCGTTTTTCATCATTTTTGAACATGGGCTATAGCCCATACCGTACGGCATATTATAGCACGCCGTTTTTCATCATTTTTGAGGTTTTGAAAAAAATGAAAAAAAAAAAAACATGGGTTATAGCCCATCGTTTTTTGAAATTTTTATATATTTTTTTAACCTCGTTTTTTATCATTTTTGAACATGGGCTATAGCCCATACCGCACGGCATACTATAGCACGCCGTTTTTCATCATTTTTGAGGTTTTGAAAAAAAAAAAAACATGGGTTATAGCCCATCGTTTTTTGAAATTTTGATATTTTTTTTTAACCTCGTTTTTCATCATTTTTGAACATGGGCTATAGCCCATACCGTACGGCATACTATAGCACGACGTTTTTCATCATTTTTGAGGTTTTGAAAAAAATGAAAAAAAAAAAAAACATGGGTTATAGCCCATCGTTTTTTGAAATTTTGAAAAAAGAATTAAACCTCGTTTTTCATCATTTTTGCCATTGAGCCCCATTGTAAATTTGAAAGCACTATATTTCTAAAACTATGGAAGATTTCAAAGATTCCTTTTCAGGCAAACATGTCCACCGTAAGATGAACCTAAGTAGGCTAGAATGGGGTTGCTAGGTGTAAGTATGTAGGACTAGTAGCATGCCAAAGTTTGTGCTATTGCCATAGAGAATGCATTGGGCGTTTAAGTTAAATAACTCATAAACTACAAAACATAAAAATAAAAAAAAGTTCCAGCATGTGTCTCCACAGTAAGCTGAATAATAAAAAGTGTGAATGGAGTTTCTAGGTGAAAGTGACTTTTGACGTGCCTATAAAGCTGCCATTGAGCCCCATGTTAAATGTCTCAAATTTGAAAGCACTATATTTCTAAAACTATGGAAGATTTCAAAGATTCCTTTTCAGGCAAACATGTCCACCGTAAGATGAACCTAAGTAGGCTAGAATGGGGTTGCTAGATGTAAGTATGTAGGACTAGTAGCATGCCAAAGTTTGTGCTATTGCCATACATTGACATAACAACGCGTCATCAGAGCGGAGGGAGGGGCGTCAGCTGCGACTCCGCGGCTCCGCCCACCCCCCGGGGTAAGATTTGTGATTTGTGATTTGCTCTCGTTCACTGCAATGCAATTTGCGGCATTTTCAAAACAATATTGCGCAGAGTAGCGATTATCTAACGTATTTGCAATGCCATACGTTGAAAGATCTGTTGCCCGCGGACAAGGCACGTTACCTCCGCAAGTTAGATATTATCGGCATAGGTGTTTGCCGTATGTGATTAAGGATTGGAAAAAGTTGCATTGGCAGCCATAGAAAATTCTGCCCGGGGTAAAACACCGGATGTGATGTTTTTGGGCGTTCCTGTCTTGTTAAAAAACCGGCTGTGACGTTTTTGGGCGTTCCTGTCTTGTTTCGTGTCAGTGTATAGAGAATGCATTGGGCGTTTAAGTTAAATAACTCATAAACTACAAAACATAAAAATAAAAAAAAGTTCCAGCATGTGTCTCCACAGTAAGCTGAATAATAAAAAGTGTGAATGGAGTTTCTAGGTGAAAGTGACTTTTGACGTGCCTATAAAGCTGCCATTGAGCCCCATGTTAAATGTCTCAAATTTGAAAGCACTATATTTCTAAAACTATGGAAGATTTCAAAGATTCCTTTTCAGGCAAACATGTCCACCGTAAGATGAACCTAAGTAGGCTAGAATGGGGTTGCTAGGTGTAAGTATGTAGGACTAGTAGCATGCCAAAGTTTGTGCTATTGCCATAGAGAATGCATTGTGTTGCGGAGGATGAGAGGAATGCTCTCATCCTCCGCAACACCCATTCTCATACACCGCTATACACCGCAAGGATATGGGCTACAGCCCATATCGTACGGCATACTATAGCACGCCGTTTTTCATAATTTTTGAGGATTTGAAAAAAATGAAAAAAATAAAAAAACATGGGTTATAGCCCATCGTTTTTTAAAATTTTGATATTTTTTTTTAACCTTGTTTTTCATCATTTTTGAACATGGGCTATAGCCCATACCGTACGGCATACTATAGCACGCCGTTTTTCATCATTTTTGAGGTTTTGAAAAAATGAAAAAAAAACAAAACATGGGTTATAGCCCATCGTTTTTTGAAATTTTGATATATTTTTTTAACCTCGTTTTTCATCATTTTTTAACATGGGCTATAGCCCATACCGTACGGCATACTATAGCACGCCGTTTTTCATCATTTTTGAGGTTTTGAAAAAAAAAAAAAAAAAAAAAAACATGGGTTATAGCCCATCGTTTTTTGAAATTTTGATATATTTTTTTAACCTCGTTTTTTATCATTTTTGAACATGGGCTATAGCCCATACCGCACGGCATACTATAGCACGCCGTTTTTCATCATTTTTGAGGTTTTGAAAAAAAAAAAAAAAAAAAAAAACATGGGTTATAGCCCATCGTTTTTTGAAATTTTGATATTTTTTTTTAACCTCGTTTTTCATCATTTTTGAACATGGGCTATAGCCCATACCGTACGGCATACTATAGCACGACGTTTTTCATCATTTTTGAGGTTTTGAAAAAAATGAAAAAAAAAAAAAACATGGGTTATAGCCCATCGTTTTTTTAAATTTTGAAAAAAGAATTAAACCTCGTTTTTCATCATTTTTGCCATTGAGCCCCATTGTAAATTTGAAAGCACTATATTTCTAAAACTATGGAAGATTTCAAAGATTCCTTTTCAGGCAAACATGTCCACCGTAAGATGAACCTAAGTAGGCTAGAATGGGGTTGCTATGTGTAAGTATGTAGGACTAGTAGCATGCCAAAGTTTGTGCTATTGCCATAGAGAATGCATTGGGCGTTTAAGTTAAATAACTCATAAACTACAAAACATAAAAATAAAAAAAAGTTCCAGCATGTGTCTCCACAGTAAGCTGAATAATAAAAAGTGTGAATGGAGTTTCTAGGTGAAAGTGACTTTTGACGTGCCTATAAAGCTGCCATTGAGCCCCATGTTAAATGTCTCAAATTTGAAAGCACTATATTTCTAAAACTATGGAAGATTTCAAAGATTCCTTTTCAGGCAAACATGTCCACCGTAAGATGAACCTAAGTAGGCTAGAATGGGGTTGCTATGTGTAAGTATGTAGGACTAGTAGCATGCCAAAGTTTGTGCTATTGCCATAGAGAATGCATTGGGCGTTTAAGTTAAATAACTCATAAACTACAAAACATAAAAATAAAAAAAAGTTCCAGCATGTGTCTCCACAGTAAGCTGAATAATAAAAAGTGTGAATGGAGTTTCTAGGTGAAAGTGACTTTTGACGTGCCTATAAAGCTGCCATTGAGCCCCATGTTAAATGTCTCAAATTTGAAAGCACTATATTTCTAAAACTATGGAAGATTTCAAAGATTCCTTTTCAGGCAAACATGTCCACCGTAAGATGAACCTAAGTAGGCTAGAATGGGGTTGCTAGGTGTAAGTATGTAGGACTAGTAGCATGCCAAAGTTTGTGCTATTGCCATAGAGAATGCATTGGGCGTTTAAGTTAAATAACTCATAAACTACAAAACATAAAAATAAAAAAAAGTTCCAGCATGTGTCTCCACAGTAAGCTGAATAATAAAAAGTGTGAATGGAGTTTCTAGGTGAAAGTGACTTTTGACGTGCCTATAAAGCTGCCATTGAGCCCCATGTTAAATGTCTCAAATTTGAAAGCACTATATTTCTAAAACTATGGAAGATTTCAAAGATTCCTTTTCAGGCAAACATGTCCACCGTAAGATGAACCTAAGTAGGCTAGAATGGGGTTGCTAGATGTAAGTATGTAGGACTAGTAGCATGCCAAAGTTTGTGCTATTGCCATAGAGAATGCATTGGGCATTTAAGTTAAATAACTCATAAACTACAAAACATGAAAATAAAAATAAGTTCCAGCATGTGTCTCCACAGTAAGCTGAATAATAAAAAGTGTGAATGGAGTTTCTAGGTGAAAGTGACTTTTGACGTGCCTATAAAGCTGCCATTGAGCCCAATGTTAAATGTCTCAAATTTGAAAGCACTATATTTCTAAAACTATGAAACATTTCAAAGATTCCTTTTCAGACAAACATGTCCACCGTAAGATGAACCTAAGTAGGCTAGAATGGGGTTGCTATGTGTAAGTATGTAGGACTAGTAGCATGCCAAAGTTTGTGCTATTGCCATAGAGAATGCATTGGGCGTTTAAGTTAAATAACTCATAAACTACAAAACATAAAAATAAAAAAAAGTTCCAGCATGTGTCTCCACAGTAAGCTGAATAATAAAAAGTGTGAATGGAGTTTCTAGGTGAAAGTGACTTTTGACGTGCCTATAAAGCTGCCATTGAGCCCCATGTTAAATGTCTCAAATTTGAAAGCACTATATTTCTAAAACTATGGAAGATTTCAAAGAGTCCTTTTCAGGCAAACATGTCCACCGTAAGATGAACCTAAGTAGGCTAGAATGGGGTTGCTAGGTGTAAGTATGTAGGACTAGTAGCATGCCAAAGTTTGTGCTATTGCCATAGAGAATGCATTGGGCGTTTAAGTTAAATAACTCATAAACTACAAAACATAAAAATAAAAAAAAGTTCCAGCATGTGTCTCCACAGTAAGCTGAATAATAAAAAGTGTGAATGGAGTTTCTAGGTGAAAGTGACTTTTGACGTGCCTATAAAGCTGCCATTGAGCCCCATGTTAAATGTCTCAAATTTGAAAGCACTATATTTCTAAAACTATGGAAGATTTCAAAGATTCCTTTTCAGGCAAACATGTCCACCGTAAGATGAACCTAAGTAGGCTAGAATGGGGTTGCTAGGTGTAAGTATGTAGGACTAGTAGCATGCCAAAGTTTGTGCTATTGCCATAGAGAATGCATTGGGCGTTTAAGTTAAATAACTCATAAACTACAAAACATAAAAATAAAAAAAAGTTCCAGCATGTGTCTCCACAGTAAGCTGAATAATAAAAAGTGTGAATGGAGTTTCTAGGTGAAAGTGACTTTTGACGTGCCTATAAAGCTGCCATTGAGCCCCATGTTAAATGTCTCAAATTTGAAAGCACTATATTTCTAAAACTATGGAAGATTTCAAAGATTCCTTTTCAGGCAAACATGTCCACCGTAAGATGAACCTAAGTAGGCTAGAATGGGGTTGCTAGATGTAAGTATGTAGGACTAGTAGCATGCCAAAGTTTGTGCTATTGCCATAGAGAATGCATTGGGCGTTTAAGTTAAATAACTCATAAACTACAAAACATAAAAATAAAAAAAAGTTCCAGCATGTGTCTCCACAGTAAGCTGAATAATAAAAAGTGTGAATGGAGTTTCTAGGTGAAAGTGACTTTTGACGTGCCTATAAAGCTGCCATTGAGCCCCATGTTAAATGTCTCAAATTTGAAAGCACTATATTTCTAAAACTATGGAAGATTTCAAAGATTCCTTTTCAGGCAAACATGTCCACCGTAAGATGAACCTAAGTAGGCTAGAATGGGGTTGCTAGGTGTAAGTATGTAGGACTAGTAGCATGCCAAAGTTTGTGCTATTGCCATAGAGAATGCATTGTGTTGCGGAGGATGAGAGGAATGCTCTCATCCTCCGCAACACCCATTCTCATACACCGCTATACACCGCAAGGATATGGGCTACAGCCCATATCGTACGGCATACTATAGCACGCCGTTTTTCATAATTTTTGAGGATTTGAAAAAAAAAGAAAAAAACGATGGGTTATAGCCCATCGTTTTTTTAAATTTTGATATTTTTTTTTTACCTCGTTTTTCATCATTTTTGAACATGGGCTATAGCCCATACCGTACGGCATACTATAGCACGCCGTTTTTCATCATTTTTGAGGTTTTGATAAAAATGGGAAAAAAAATGAAAAAAACATGGGTTATAGCCCATCGTTTTTTGAAATTTTTATATATTTTTTTAACCTCGTTTTTCATCATTTTTGAACATGGGCTATAGCCCATACCGTACGGCATATTATAGCACGCCGTTTTTCATCATTTTTGAGGTTTTGAAAAAAATGAAAAAAAAAAAAACATGGGTTATAGCCCATCGTTTTTTGAAATTTTTATATATTTTTTTAACCTCGTTTTTTATCATTTTTGAACATGGGCTATAGCCCATACCGCACGGCATACTATAGCACGCCGTTTTTCATCATTTTTGAGGTTTTGAAAAAAAAAAAAACATGGGTTATAGCCCATCGTTTTTTGAAATTTTGATATTTTTTTTTAACCTCGTTTTTCATCATTTTTGAACATGGGCTATAGCCCATACCGTACGGCATACTATAGCACGACGTTTTTCATCATTTTTGAGGTTTTGAAAAAAATGAAAAAAAAAAAAAACATGGGTTATAGCCCATCGTTTTTTGAAATTTTGAAAAAAGAATTAAACCTCGTTTTTCATCATTTTTGCCATTGAGCCCCATTGTAAATTTGAAAGCACTATATTTCTAAAACTATGGAAGATTTCAAAGATTCCTTTTCAGGCAAACATGTCCACCGTAAGATGAACCTAAGTAGGCTAGAATGGGGTTGCTAGGTGTAAGTATGTAGGACTAGTAGCATGCCAAAGTTTGTGCTATTGCCATAGAGAATGCATTGGGCGTTTAAGTTAAATAACTCATAAACTACAAAACATAAAAATAAAAAAAAGTTCCAGCATGTGTCTCCACAGTAAGCTGAATAATAAAAAGTGTGAATGGAGTTTCTAGGTGAAAGTGACTTTTGACGTGCCTATAAAGCTGCCATTGAGCCCCATGTTAAATGTCTCAAATTTGAAAGCACTATATTTCTAAAACTATGGAAGATTTCAAAGATTCCTTTTCAGGCAAACATGTCCACCGTAAGATGAACCTAAGTAGGCTAGAATGGGGTTGCTAGATGTAAGTATGTAGGACTAGTAGCATGCCAAAGTTTGTGCTATTGCCATACATTGACATAACAACGCGTCATCAGAGCGGAGGGAGGGGCGTCAGCTGCGACTCCGCGGCTCCGCCCACCCCCCGGGGTAAGATTTGTGATTTGTGATTTGCTCTCGTTCACTGCAATGCAATTTGCGGCATTTTCAAAACAATATTGCGCAGAGTAGCGATTATCTAACGTATTTGCAATGCCATACGTTGAAAGATCTGTTGCCCGCGGACAAGGCACGTTACCTCCGCAAGTTAGATATTATCGGCATAGGTGTTTGCCGTATGTGATTAAGGATTGGAAAAAGTTGCATTGGCAGCCATAGAAAATTCTGCCCGGGGTAAAACACCGGATGTGATGTTTTTGGGCGTTCCTGTCTTGTTAAAAAACCGGCTGTGACGTTTTTGGGCGTTCCTGTCTTGTTTCGTGTCAGTGTATAGAGAATGCATTGGGCGTTTAAGTTAAATAACTCATAAACTACAAAACATAAAAATAAAAAAAAGTTCCAGCATGTGTCTCCACAGTAAGCTGAATAATAAAAAGTGTGAATGGAGTTTCTAGGTGAAAGTGACTTTTGACGTGCCTATAAAGCTGCCATTGAGCCCCATGTTAAATGTCTCAAATTTGAAAGCACTATATTTCTAAAACTATGGAAGATTTCAAAGATTCCTTTTCAGGCAAACATGTCCACCGTAAGATGAACCTAAGTAGGCTAGAATGGGGTTGCTAGGTGTAAGTATGTAGGACTAGTAGCATGCCAAAGTTTGTGCTATTGCCATAGAGAATGCATTGTGTTGCGGAGGATGAGAGGAATGCTCTCATCCTCCGCAACACCCATTCTCATACACCGCTATACACCGCAAGGATATGGGCTACAGCCCATATCGTACGGCATACTATAGCACGCCGTTTTTCATAATTTTTGAGGATTTGAAAAAAATGAAAAAAATAAAAAAACATGGGTTATAGCCCATCGTTTTTTAAAATTTTGATATTTTTTTTTAACCTTGTTTTTCATCATTTTTGAACATGGGCTATAGCCCATACCGTACGGCATACTATAGCACGCCGTTTTTCATCATTTTTGAGGTTTTGAAAAAATGAAAAAAAAACAAAACATGGGTTATAGCCCATCGTTTTTTGAAATTTTGATATATTTTTTTAACCTCGTTTTTCATCATTTTTTAACATGGGCTATAGCCCATACCGTACGGCATACTATAGCACGCCGTTTTTCATCATTTTTGAGGTTTTGAAAAAAAAAAAAAAAAAAAAAAACATGGGTTATAGCCCATCGTTTTTTGAAATTTTGATATATTTTTTTAACCTCGTTTTTTATCATTTTTGAACATGGGCTATAGCCCATACCGCACGGCATACTATAGCACGCCGTTTTTCATCATTTTTGAGGTTTTGAAAAAAAAAAAAAAAAAAAAAAACATGGGTTATAGCCCATCGTTTTTTGAAATTTTGATATTTTTTTTTAACCTCGTTTTTCATCATTTTTGAACATGGGCTATAGCCCATACCGTACGGCATACTATAGCACGACGTTTTTCATCATTTTTGAGGTTTTGAAAAAAATGAAAAAAAAAAAAAACATGGGTTATAGCCCATCGTTTTTTTAAATTTTGAAAAAAGAATTAAACCTCGTTTTTCATCATTTTTGCCATTGAGCCCCATTGTAAATTTGAAAGCACTATATTTCTAAAACTATGGAAGATTTCAAAGATTCCTTTTCAGGCAAACATGTCCACCGTAAGATGAACCTAAGTAGGCTAGAATGGGGTTGCTAGGTGTAAGTATGTAGGACTAGTAGCATGCCCAAGTTTGTGCTATTGCCATAGAGAATGCATTGGGCGTTTAAGTTAAATAACTCATAAACTACAAAACATAAAAATTAAAAAAAGTTCCAGCATGTGTCTCCACAGTAAGCTGAATAATAAAAAGTGTGAATGGAGTTTCTAGGTGAAAGTGACTTTTGACGTGCCTATAAAGCTGCCATTGAGCCCCATGTTAAATGTCTCAAATTTGAAAGCACTATATTTCTAAAACTATGGAAGATTTCAAAGATTCCTTTTCAGGCAAACATGTCCACCGTAAGATGAACCTAAGTAGGCTAGAATGGGGTTGCTAGATGTAAGTATGTAGGACTAGTAGCATGCCAAAGTTTGTGCTATTGCCATAGAGAATGCATTGGGCGTTTAAGTTAAATAACTCATAAACTACAAAACATAAAAATAAAAAAAAGTTCCAGCATGTGTCTCCACAGTAAGCTGAATAATAAAAAGTGTGAATGGAGTTTCTAGGTGAAAGTGACTTTTGACGTGCCTATAAAGCTGCCATTGAGCCCCATGTTAAATGTCTCAAATTTGAAAGCACTATATTTCTAAAACTATGGAAGATTTCAAAGATTCCTTTTCAGGCAAACATGTCCACCGTAAGATGAACCTAAGTAGGCTAGAATGGGGTTGCTAGGTGTAAGTATGTAGGACTAGTAGCATGCCAAAGTTTGTGCTATTGCCATAGAGAATGCATTGTGTTGCGGAGGATGAGAGGAATGCTCTCATCCTCCGCAACACCCATTCTCATACACCGCTATACACCGCAAGGATATGGGCTACAGCCCATATCGTACGGCATACTATAGCATGCCGTTTTTCATAATTTTTGAGGATTTGAAAAAAATGAAAAAAATAAAAAACATGGGTTATAACCCATCGTTTTTTGAAATTTTGATATTTTTTTTTAACCTTGTTTTTCATCATTTTTGAACATGGGCTATAGCCCATACCGTACGGCATACTATAGCACGCCGTTTTTCATCATTTTTGAGGTTTTGAAAAAAATGAAAAAAAAAAAAACATGGGTTATAGCCCATCGTTTTTTGAAATTTTGATTTTTTTTTTTAACCTCGTTTTTCATCATTTTTGAACATGGGCTATAGCCCATACCGTACGGCATACTATAGCACGCCGTTTTTCATAATTTTTGAGGTTTTGAAAAAAAAAAAAAAAAAAAAAAAAAAACATGGGTTATAGCCCATCGTTTTTTGAAATTTTGATATATTTTTTTAACCTTGTTTTTCATCATTTTTTAACATGGGCTATAGCCCATACCGTACGGCATACTATAGCACGCCGTTTTTCATCATTTTTGAGGTTTTGAAAAAAATGAAAAAAAAACAAAACATGGGTTATAGCCCATCGTTTTTTGAAATTTTGATATTTTTTTTTAACCTCGTTTTTCATCATTTTTTAACATGGGCTATAGCCCATACCGTACGGCATACTATAGCACGCCGTTTTTCATCATTTTTGAGGTTTTGAAAAAAAAAAACAAAAAAAAAAACATGGGTTATAGCCCATCGTTTTTTGAAATTTTGATATATTTTTTTAACCTCGTTTTTTATCATTTTTGAACATGGGCTATAGCCCATACCGCACGGCATACTATAGCACGCCGTTTTTCATCATTTTTGAGGTTTTGAAAAAAAAAAAAAAAAAAAAAAACATGGGTTATAGCCCATCGTTTTTTGAAATTTTGATATTTTTTTTTAACCTCGTTTTTCATCATTTTTGAACATGGGCTATAGCCCATACCGTACGGCATACTATAGCACGACGTTTTTCATCATTTTTGAGGTTTTGAAAAAAATGAAAAAAAAAAAAAACATGGGTTATAGCCCATCGTTTTTTGAAATTTTGAAAAAAGAATTAAACCTCGTTTTTCATCATTTTTGCCATTGAGCCCCATTGTAAATTTGAAAGCACTATATTTCTAAAACTATGGAAGATTTCAAAGATTCCTTTTCAGGCAAACATGTCCACCGTAAGATGAACCTAAGTAGGCTAGAATGGGGTTGCTAGGTGTAAGTATGTAGGACTAGTAGCATGCCAAAGTTTGTGCTATTGCCATAGAGAATGCATTGGGCGTTTAAGTTAAATAACTCATAAACTACAAAACATAAAAATAAAAAAAAGTTCCAGCATGTGTCTCCACAGTAAGCTGAATAATAAAAAGTGTGAATGGAGTTTCTAGGTGAAAGTGACTTTTGACGTGCCTATAAAGCTGCCATTGAGCCCCATGTTAAATGTCTCAAATTTGAAAGCACTATATTTCTAAAACTATGGAAGATTTCAAAGATTCCTTTTCAGGCAAACATGTCCACCGTAAGATGAACCTAAGTAGGCTAGAATGGGGTTGCTAGATGTAAGTATGTAGGACTAGTAGCATGCCAAAGTTTGTGCTATTGCCATAGAGAATGCATTGGGCGTTTAAGTTAAATAACTCATAAACTACAAAACATAAAAATAAAAAAAAGTTCCAGCATGTGTCTCCACAGTAAGCTGAATAATAAAAAGTGTGAATGGAGTTTCTAGGTGAAAGTGACTTTTGACGTGCCTATAAAGCTGCCATTGAGCCCCATGTTAAATGTCTCAAATTTGAAAGCACTATATTTCTAAAACTATGGAAGATTTCAAAGATTCCTTTTCAGGCAAACA
Organism: Protomyctophum parallelum; assembly: GCF_964188405.1. NCBI lineage: Eukaryota > Metazoa > Chordata > Actinopteri > Myctophiformes > Myctophidae > Protomyctophum > Protomyctophum parallelum. The sequence continues at coordinate 20,190,863 of NC_139706.1, read as the reverse complement.
TGTCCACCGTAAGATGAACCTAAGTAGGCTAGAATGGGGTTGCTAGGTGTAAGTATGTAGGACTAGTAGCATGCCAAAGTTTGTGCTATTGCCATAGAGAATGCATTGTGTTGCGGAGGATGAGAGGAATGCTCTCATCCTCCGCAACACCCATTCTCATACACCGCTATACACCGCAAGGATATGGGCTACAGCCCATATCGTACGGCATACTATAGCATGCCGTTTTTCATAATTTTTGAGGATTTGAAAAAAATGAAAAAAATAAAAAACATGGGTTATAGCCCATCGTTTTTTGAAATTTTGATATTTTTTTTTAACCTTGTTTTTCATCATTTTTGAACATGGGCTATAGCCCATACCGTACGGCATACTATAGCACGCCGTTTTTCATCATTTTTGAGGTTTTGAAAAAAATGAAAAAAAAAAAAAACATGGGTTATAGCCCATCGTTTTTTGAAATTTTGATTTTTTTTTTTAACCTCGTTTTTCATCATTTTTGAACATGGGCTATAGCCCATACCGTACGGCATACTATAGCACGCCGTTTTTCATAATTTTTGAGGTTTTGAAAAAAAAAAAAAAGAAACAAAAAAACATGGGTTATAGCCCATCGTTTTTTGAAATTTTGATATATTTTTTTAACCTTGTTTTTCATCATTTTTTAACATGGGCTATAGCCCATACCGTACGGCATACTATAGCACGCCGTTTTTCATCATTTTTGAGGTTTTGAAAAAAATGAAAAAAAAACAAAACATGGGTTATAGCCCATCGTTTTTTGAAATTTTGATATTTTTTTTTAACCTCGTTTTTCATCATTTTTTAACATGGGCTATAGCCCATACCGTACGGCATACTATAGCACGCCGTTTTTCATCATTTTTGAGGTTTTGAAAAAAAAAAACAAAAAAAAAAACATGGGTTATAGCCCATCGTTTTTTGAAATTTTGATATATTTTTTTAACCTCGTTTTTTATCATTTTTGAACATGGGCTATAGCCCATACCGCACGGCATACTATAGCACGCCGTTTTTCATCATTTTTGAGGTTTTGAAAAAAAAACAAAACAAAAAAAACATGGGTTATAGCCCATCGTTTTTTGAAATTTTGATATTTTTTTTTAACCTCGTTTTTCATCATTTTTGAACATGGGCTATAGCCCATACCGTACGGCATACTATAGCACGACGTTTTTCATCATTTTTGAGGTTTTGAAAAAAATGAAAAAAAAAAAAAACATGGGTTATAGCCCATCGTTTTTTGAAATTTTGAAAAAAGAATTAAACCTCGTTTTTCATCATTTTTGCCATTGAGCCCCATTGTAAATTTGAAAGCACTATATTTCTAAAACTATGGAAGATTTCAAAGATTCCTTTTCAGGCAAACATGTCCACCGTAAGATGAACCTAAGTAGGCTAGAATGGGGTTGCTAGGTGTAAGTATGTAGGACTAGTAGCATGCCAAAGTTTGTGCTATTGCCATAGAGAATGCATTGGGCGTTTAAGTTAAATAACTCATAAACTACAAAACATAAAAATAAAAAAAAGTTCCAGCATGTGTCTCCACAGTAAGCTGAATAATAAAAAGTGTGAATGGAGTTTCTAGGTGAAAGTGACTTTTGACGTGCCTATAAAGCTGCCATTGAGCCCCATGTTAAATGTCTCAAATTTGAAAGCACTATATTTCTAAAACTATGGAAGATTTCAAAGATTCCTTTTCAGGCAAACATGTCCACCGTAAGATGAACCTAAGTAGGCTAGAATGGGGTTGCTAGATGTAAGTATGTAGGACTAGTAGCATGCCAAAGTTTGTGCTATTGCCATAGAGAATGCATTGGGCGTTTAAGTTAAATAACTCATAAACTACAAAACATAAAAATAAAAAAAAGTTCCAGCATGTGTCTCCACAGTAAGCTGAATAATAAAAAGTGTGAATGGAGTTTCTAGGTGAAAGTGACTTTTGACGTGCCTATAAAGCTGCCATTGAGCCCCATGTTAAATGTCTCAAATTTGAAAGCACTATATTTCTAAAACTATGGAAGATTTCAAAGATTCCTTTTCAGGCAAACATGTCCACCGTAAGATGAACCTAAGTAGGCTAGAATGGGGTTGCTAGATGTAAGTATGTAGGACTAGTAGCATGCCAAAGTTTGTGCTATTGCCATAGAGAATGCATTGGGCGTTTAAGTTAAATAACTCATAAACTACAAAACATAAAAATAAAAAAAAGTTCCAGCATGTGTCTCCACAGTAAGCTGAATAATAAAAAGTGTGAATGGAGTTTCTAGGTGAAAGTGACTTTTGACGTGCCTATAAAGCTGCCATTGAGCCCCATGTTAAATGTCTCAAATTTGAAAGCACTATATTTCTAAAACTATGGAAGATTTCAAAGATTCCTTTTCAGGCAAACATGTCCACCGTAAGATGAACCTAAGTAGGCTAGAATGGGGTTGCTAGGTGTAAGTATGTAGGACTAGTAGCATGCCAAAGTTTGTGCTATTGCCATAGAGAATGCATTGTGTTGCGGAGGATGAGAGGAATGCTCTCATCCTCCGCAACACCCATTCTCATACACCGCTATACACCGCAAGGATATGGGCTACAGCCCATATCGTACGGCATACTATAGCACGCCGTTTTTCATAATTTTTGAGGATTTGAAAAAAAAAGAAAAAAACGATGGGTTATAGCCCATCGTTTTTTTAAATTTTGATATTTTTTTTTTACCTCGTTTTTCATCATTTTTGAACATGGGCTATAGCCCATACCGTACGGCATACTATAGCACGCCGTTTTTCATCATTTTTGAGGTTTTGATAAAAATGGGAAAAAAAAATGAAAAAAACATGGGTTATAGCCCATCGTTTTTTGAAATTTTTATATATTTTTTTAACCTCGTTTTTCATCATTTTTGAACATGGGCTATAGCCCATACCGTACGGCATATTATAGCACGCCGTTTTTCATCATTTTTGAGGTTTTGAAAAAAATGAAAAAAAAAAAAACATGGGTTATAGCCCATCGTTTTTTGAAATTTTGATATATTTTTTTAACCTCGTTTTTTATCATTTTTGAACATGGGCTATAGCCCATACCGCACGGCATACTATAGCACGCCGTTTTTCATCATTTTTGAGGTTTTGAAAAAAAAAAAAAAAAAAAAAAACATGGGTTATAGCCCATCGTTTTTTGAAATTTTGATATTTTTTTTTAACCTCGTTTTTCATCATTTTTGAACATGGGCTATAGCCCATACCGTACGGCATACTATAGCACGACGTTTTTCATCATTTTTGAGGTTTTGAAAAAAATGGAAAAAAAAAAAAACATGGGTTATAGCCCATCGTTTTTTGAAATTTTGAAAAAAGAATTAAACCTCGTTTTTCATCATTTTTGCCATTGAGCCCCATTGTAAATTTGAAAGCACTATATTTCTAAAACTATGGAAGATTTCAAAGATTCCTTTTCAGGCAAACATGTCCACCGTAAGATGAACCTAAGTAGGCTAGAATGGGGTTGCTAGGTGTAAGTATGTAGGACTAGTAGCATGCCAAAGTTTGTGCTATTGCCATAGAGAATGCATTGGGCGTTTAAGTTAAATAACTCATAAACTACAAAACATAAAAATAAAAATAAATTCCAGCATGTGTCTCCACAGTAAGCTGAATAATAAAAAGTGTGAATGGAGTTTCTAGGTGAAAGTGACTTTTGACGTGCCTATAAAGCTGCCATTGAGCCCCATGTTAAATGTCTCAAATTTGAAAGCACTATATTTCTAAAACTATGGAAGATTTCAAAGATTCCTTTTCAGGCAAACATGTCCACCGTAAGATGAACCTAAGTAGGCTAGAATGGGGTTGCTAGGTGTAAGTATGTAGGACTAGTAGCATGCCAAAGTTTGTGCTATTGCCATAGAGAATGCATTGGGCGTTTAAGTTAAATAACTCATAAACTACAAAACATAAAAATAAAAAAAAGTTCCAGCATGTGTCTCCACAGTAAGCTGAATAATAAAAAGTGTGAATGGAGTTTCTAGGTGAAAGTGACTTTTGACGTGCCTATAAAGCTGCCATTGAGCCCCATGTTAAATGTCTCAAATTTGAAAGCACTATGTTTCTAAAACTATGGAAGATTTCAAAGATTCCTTTTCAGGCAAACATGTCCACCGTAAGATGAACCTAAGTAGGCTAGAATGGGGTTGCTAGATGTAAGTATGTAGGACTAGTAGCATGCCAAAGTTTGTGCTATTGCCATAGAGAATGCATTGGGCGTTTAAGTTAAATAACTCATAAACTACAAAACATAAAAATAAAAAAAAGTTCCAGCAGGTGTCTCCACAGTAAGCTGAATAATAAAAAGTGTGAATGGAGTTTCTAGGTGAAAGTGACTTTTGACGTGCCTATAAAGCTGCCATTGAGCCCCATGTTAAATGTCTCAAATTTGAAAGCACTATATTTCTAAAACTATGGAAGATTTCAAAGATTCCTTTTCAGGCAAACATGTCCACCGTAAGATGAACCTAAGTAGGCTAGAATGGGGTTGCTAGGTGTAAGTATGTAGGACTAGTAGCATGCCAAAGTTTGTGCTATTGCCATAGAGAATGCATTGGGCGTTTAAGTTAAATAACTCATAAACTACAAAACATAAAAATAAAAAAAAGTTCCAGCAGGTGTCTCCACAGTAAGCTGAATAATAAAAAGTGTGAATGGAGTTTCTAGGTGAAAGTGACTTTTGACGTGCCTATAAAGCTGCCATTGAGCCCCATGTTAAATGTCTCAAATTTGAAAGCACTATATTTCTAAAACTATGGAAGATTTCAAAGATTCCTTTTCAGGCAAACATGTCCACCGTAAGATGAACCTAAGTAGGCTAGAATGGGGTTGCTAGGTGTAAGTATGTAGGACTAGTAGCATGCCAAAGTTTGTGCTATTGCCATAGAGAATGCATTGTGTTGCGGAGGATGAGAGGAATGCTCTCATCCTCCGCAACACCCATTCTCATACACCGCTATACACCGCAAGGATATGGGCTACAGCCCATATCGTACGGCATACTATAGCACGCCGTTTTTCATAATTTTTGAGGATTTGAAAAAAATGAAAAAAAAAAAAAAACATGGGTTATAGCCCATCGTTTTTTGAAATTTTGATATTTTTTTTTAACCTTGTTTTTCATCATTTTTGAACATGGGCTATAGCCCATACCGTACGGCATACTATAGCACGCCGTTTTTCATCATTTTTGAGGTTTTGAAAAAAATGAAAAAAAAAAAAAACATGGGTTATAGCCCATCGTTTTTTGAAATTTTGATATATTTTTTTAACCTCGTTTTTCATCATTTTTGAACATGGGCTATAGCCCATACCGTACGGCATACTATAGCACGCCGTTTTTCATCATTTTTGAGGTTTTGAAAAAAAAAAAAAAAAAAAAAAACATGGGTTATAGCCCATCGTTTTTTTAAATTTTGATTTTTTTTTTAACCTCGTTTTTCATCATTTTTTAACATGGGCTATAGCCCATACCGTACGGCATACTATAGCACGCCGTTTTTCATCATTTTTGAGGTTTTGAAAAAAATGAAAAAAGGAAAAGAACGATGGGTTATAGCCCATCGTTTTTTGAATTTTTTGAATTTTTTTTTAACCTCATTTTTCATCATTTTTGACCATGGACTATAGCCCATATCGTACGGCATACTATAGCACGCCGTTTTTCATCATTTTTGAGGTTTTGAAAAAAATGAAAAAATGAAAAGAACGATGGGTTATAGCCCATCGTTTTTTGAATTTTTTGAATTTTTTTTTAACCTCATTTTTCATCATTTTTGACCATGGACTATAGCCCATATCGTACGGCATACTATAGCACGCCGTTTTTCATCATTTTTGAGGTTTTGAAAAAAAAAACAAAAAAAAAAACATGGGTTATATATAGCCCATCGTTTTTTGAAATTTTGATTTTTTTTTTACCTCGTTTTTCATCATTTTTGAACATGGGCTATAGCCCATACCGTACGGCATACTATAGCACGCCGTTTTTCATCATTTTTGAGGTTTTGAAAAAAATGAAAAAATGAAAAGAACGATGGGTTATAGCCCATCGTTTTTTGAAATTTTTGATTTTTTTTTTTTAACCTCATTTTTCATCATTTTTGACCATGGACTATAGCCCATATCGTACGGCATAGGCCTACTATAGCACGCCGTTTTTCATCATTTTTGAGGTTTTGAAAAAAATTAAAAAATGAAAAGAACGATGGGTTATAGCCCATCGTTTTTTGAATTTTTTGAATTTTTTTTTAACCTCATTTTTCATCATTTTTGACCATGGACTATAGCCCATATCGTACGGCATACTATAGCACGCCGTTTTTCATCATTTTTGAGGTTTTGAAAAAAAAAAAAAAAAAAAAACATGGGTTATATATAGCCCATCGTTTTTTGAAATTTTGATTTTTTTTTTTACCTCGTTTTTCATCATTTTTGAACATGGGCTATAGCCCATACCGTACGGCATACTATAGCACGCCGTTTTTCATCATTTTTGAGGTTTTGAAAAAAATGAAAAAATGAAAAGAACGATGGGTTATAGCCCATCGTTTTTTGAAATTTTTGATTTTTTTTTTTTAACCTCATTTTTCATCATTTTTGACCATGGACTATAGCCCATATCGTACGGCATAGGCCTACTATAGCACGCCGTTTTTCATAATTTTTGAGGATTTGAAAAAAAAAGAAAAAAACGATGGGTTATAGCCCATCGTTTTTTGAAATTTTGATATTTTTTTTTTACCTCGTTTTTCATCATTTTTGAACATGGGCTATAGCCCATACCGTACGGCATACTATAGCACGCCGTTTTTCATCATTTTTGAGGTTTTGAAAAAAATGAAAAAATGAAAAGAACGATGGGTTATAGCCCATCGTTTTTTGAATTTTTTGAATTTTTTTTTAACCTCATTTTTCATCATTTTTGACCATGGACTATAGCCCATATCGTACGGCATACTATAGCACGCCGTTTTTCATCATTTTTGAGGTTTTGAAAAAAAAAAACAAAAAAAAAAACATGGGTTATATATAGCCCATAGTTTTTTGAAATTTTGATTTTTTTTTTTTAACCTCGTTTTTCATCATTTTTGAACATGGGCTATAGCCCATACCGTACGGCATACTATAGCACGCCGTTTTTCATCATTTTTGAGGTTTTGAAAAAAATGAAAAAATGAAAAGAACGATGGGTTATAGCCCATCGTTTTTTGAAATTTTTGATTTTTTTTTTTAACCTCATTTTTCATCATTTTTGACCATGGACTATAGCCCATATCGTACGGCATAGGCCTACTATAGCACGCCGTTTTTCATAATTTTTGAGGATTTGAAAAAAAAAGAAAAAAACGATGGGTTATAGCCCATCGTTTTTTGAAATTTTGATATTTTTTTTTTACCTCGTTTTTCATCATTTTTGAACATGGGCTATAGCCCATACCGTACGGCATACTATAGCACGCCGTTTTTCATCATTTTTGAGGTTTTGATAAAAATGGGAAAAAAAATGAAAAAAACATGGGTTATAGCCCATCGTTTTTTGAAATTTTTATATATTTTTTTAACCTCGTTTTTCATCATTTTTGAACATGGGCTATAGCCCATACCGTACGGCATACTATAGCACGCCGTTTTTCATCATTTTTGAGGTTTTGAAAAAAATGAAAAAAAAAAAAACATGGGTTATAGCCCATCGTTTTTTGAAATTTTGATATCTTTTTTTAACCTCGTTTTTTATCATTTTTGAACATGGGCTATAGCCCATACCGCACGGCATACTATAGCACGCCGTTTTTCATCATTTTTGAGGTTTTGAAAAAAATGAAAAAAAAAAAAAACATGGGTTATAGCCCATCGTTTTTTGAAATTTTGAAAAAAGAATTAAACCTCGTTTTTCATCATTTTTGCCATTGAGCCCCATTGTAAATTTGAAAGCACTATATTTCTAAAACTATGAAACATTTCAAAGATTCCTTTTCAGACAAACATGTCCACCGTAAGATGAACCTAAGTAGGCTAGAATGGGGTTGCTAGGTGTAAGTATGTAGGACTAGTAGCATGCCAAAGTTTGTGCTATTGCCATAGAGAATGCATTGGGCGTTTAAGTTAAATAACTCATAAACTACAAAACATAAAAATAAAAAAAAGTTCCAGCATGTGTCTCCACAGTAAGCTGAATAATAAAAAGTGTGAATGGAGTTTCTAGGTGAAAGTGACTTTTGACGTGCCTATAAAGCTGCCATTGAGCCCCATGTTAAATGTCTCAAATTTGAAAGCACTATATTTCTAAAACTATGGAAGATTTCAAAGATTCCTTTTCAGGCAAACATGTCCACCGTAAGATGAACCTAAGTAGGCTAGAATGGGGTTGCTAGGTGTAAGTATGTAGGACTAGTAGCATGCCAAAGTTTGTGCTATTGCCATAGAGAATGCATTGGGCGTTTAAGTTAAATAACTCATAAACTACAAAACATAAAAATAAAAAAAAGTTCCAGCATGTGTCTCCACAGTAAGCTGAATAATAAAAAGTGTGAATGGAGTTTCTAGGTGAAAGTGACTTTTGACGTGCCTATAAAGCTGCCATTGAGCCCCATGTTAAATGTCTCAAATTTGAAAGCACTATATTTCTAAAACTATGGAAGATTTCAAAGATTCCTTTTCAGGCAAACATGTCCACCGTAAGATGAACCTAAGTAGGCTAGAATGGGGTTGCTAGATGTAAGTATGTAGGACTAGTAGCATGCCAAAGTTTGTGCTATTGCCATAGAGAATGCATTGGGCGTTTAAGTTAAATAACTCATAAACTACAAAACATAAAAATAAAAAAAAGTTCCAGCATGTGTCTCCACAGTAAGCTGAATAATAAAAAGTGTGAATAGAGTTTCTAGGTGAAAGTGACTTTTGACGTGCCTATAAAGCTGCCATTGAGCCCCATGTTAAATGTCTCAAATTTGAAAGCACTATATTTCTAAAACTATGGAAGATTTCAAAGATTCCTTTTCAGGCAAACATGTCCACCGTAAGATGAACCTAAGTAGGCTAGAATGGGGTTGCTAGGTGTAAGTATGTAGGACTAGTAGCATGCCAAAGTTTGTGCTATTGCCATAGAGAATGCATTGTGTTGCGGAGGATGAGAGGAATGCTCTCATCCTCCGCAACACCCATTCTCATACACCGCTATACACCGCAAGGATATGGGCTACAGCCCATATCGTACGGCATACTATAGCATGCCGTTTTTCATAATTTTTGAGGATTTGAAAAAAATGACAAAAATAAAAAACATGGGTTATAGCCCATCGTTTTTTGAAATTTTGATATATTTTTTTAACCTTGTTTTTCATCATTTTTGAACATGGGCTATAGCCCATACCGTACGGCATACTATAGCACGCCGTTTTTCATCATTTTTGAGGTTTTGAAAAAAAAACAAAACAAAAAAAACATGGGTTATATATAGCCCATCGTTTTTTGAAATTTTGATTTTTTTTTTTTAACCTCGTTTTTCATCATTTTTGAACATGGGCTATAGCCCATACCGTACGGCATACTATAGCACGCCGTTTTTCATCATTTTTGAGGTTTTGAAAAAAATGAAAAAATGAAAAGAACGATGGGTTATAGCCCATCGTTTTTTAAATGTTTTGATTATTTTTTTTAACCTCATTTTTCATCATTTTTGACCATGGACTATAGCCCATATCGTACGGCATAGGCCTACTATAGCACGCCGTTTTTCATAATTTTTGAGGATTTGAAAAAAAAAGAAAAAAACGATGGGTTATAGCCCATCGTTTTTTGAAATTTTGATATTTTTTTTTTACCTCGTTTTTCATCATTTTTGAACATGGGCTATAGCCCATACCGTACGGCATACTATAGCACGCCGTTTTTCATCATTTTTGAGGTTTTGATAAAAATGGGAAAAAAAATGAAAAAAACATGGGTTATAGCCCATCGTTTTTTGAAATTTTTATATATTTTTTTAACCTCGTTTTTCATCATTTTTGAACATGGGCTATAGCCCATACCGTACGGCATACTATAGCACGCCGTTTTTCATCATTTTTGAGGTTTTGAAAAAAATGAAAAAAAAAAAAACATGGGTTATAGCCCATCGTTTTTTGAAATTTTGATATATTTTTTTAACCTCGTTTTTTATCATTTTTGAACATGGGCTATAGCCCATACCGCACGGCATACTATAGCACGCCGTTTTTCATCATTTTTGAGGTTTTGAAAAAAATGAAAAAAAAAAAAAACATGGGTTATAGCCCATCGTTTTTTGAAATTTTGAAAAAAGAATTAAACCTCGTTTTTCATCATTTTTGCCATTGAGCCCCATTGTAAATTTGAAAGCACTATATTTCTAAAACTATGAAACATTTCAAAGATTCCTTTTCAGACAAACATGTCCACCGTAAGATGAACCTAAGTAGGCTAGAATGGGGTTGCTATGTGTAAGTATGTAGGACTAGTAGCATGCCAAAGTTTGTGCTATTGCCATAGAGAATGCATTGGGCGTTTAAGTTAAATAACTCATAAACTACAAAACATAAAAATAAAAAAAAGTTCCAGCATGTGTCTCCACAGTAAGCTGAATAATAAAAAGTGTGAATGGAGTTTCTAGGTGAAAGTGACTTTTGACGTGCCTATAAAGCTGCCATTGAGCCCCATGTTAAATGTCTCAAATTTGAAAGCACTATATTTCTAAAACTATGGAAGATTTCAAAGATTCCTTTTCAGGCAAACATGTCCACCGTAAGATGAACCTAAGTAGGCTAGAATGGGGTTGCTAGGTGTAAGTATGTAGGACTAGTAGCATGCCAAAGTTTGTGCTATTGCCATAGAGAATGCATTGGGCGTTTAAGTTAAATAACTCATAAACTACAAAACATAAAAATAAAAAAAAGTTCCAGCATGTGTCTCCACAGTAAGCTGAATAATAAAAAGTGTGAATGGAGTTTCTAGGTGAAAGTGACTTTTGACGTGCCTATAAAGCTGCCATTGAGCCCCATGTTAAATGTCTCAAATTTGAAAGCACTATATTTCTAAAACTATGGAAGATTTCAAAGATTCCTTTTCAGGCAAACATGTCCACCGTAAGATGAACCTAAGTAGGCTAGAATGGGGTTGCTAGATGTAAGTATGTAGGACTAGTAGCATGCCAAAGTTTGTGCTATTGCCATAGAGAATGCATTGGGCGTTTAAGTTAAATAACTCATAAACTACAAAACATAAAAATAAAAAAAAATTCCAGCATGTGTCTCCACAGTAAGCTGAATAATAAAAAGTGTGAATGGAGTTTCTAGGTGAAAGTGACTTTTGACGTGCCTATAAAGCTGCCATTGAGCCCCATGTTAAATGTCTCAAATTTGAAAGCACTATATTTCTAAAACTATGGAAGATTTCAAAGATTCCTTTTCAGGCAAACATGTCCACCGTAAGATGAACCTAAGTAGGCTAGAATGGGGTTGCTAGGTGTAAGTATGTAGGACTAGTAGCATGCCAAAGTTTGTGCTATTGCCATAGAGAATGCATTGTGTTGCGGAGGATGAGAGGAATGCTCTCATCCTCCGCAACACCCATTCTCATACACCGCTATACACCGCAAGGATATGGGCTACAGCCCATATCGTACGGCATACTATAGCATGCCGTTTTTCATAATTTTTGAGGATTTGAAAAAAATGAAAAAAATAAAAAACATGGGTTATAGCCCATCGTTTTTTGAAATTTTGATATTTTTTTTTAACCTTGTTTTTCATCATTTTTGAACATGGGCTATAGCCCATACCGTACGGCATACTATAGCACGCCGTTTTTCATCATTTTTGAGGTTTTGAAAAAAATGAAAAAAAAAAAAAACATGGGTTATAGCCCATCGTTTTTTGAAATTTTGATTTTTTTTTTTAACCTCGTTTTTCATCATTTTTGAACATGGGCTATAGCCCATACCGTACGGCATACTATAGCACGCCGTTTTTCATCATTTTTGAGGTTTAAAAAAAAAAAAAAAAAAAAAAACATGGGTTATAGCCCATCGTTTTTTGAAAATTTGATTTTTTTTTTAACCTCGTTTTTCATCATTTTTTAACATGGGCTATAGCCCATACCTTACGGCATACTATAGCACGCCGTTTTTCATCATTTTTGAGGTTTTGAAAAAAATGAAAAAATGAAAAGAACGATGGGTTATAGCCCATCGTTTTTTGAATTTTTTGAATTTTTTTTTAACCTCATTTTTCATCATTTTTGACCATGGACTATAGCCCATATCGTACGGCATACTATAGCACGCCGTTTTTCATCATTTTTGAGGTTTTGAAAAAAAACTAAAACAAAAAAAACATGGGTTATATATAGCCCATCGTTTTTTGAAATTTTGATTTTTTTTTTTTAACCTCGTTTTTCATCATTTTTGAACATGGGCTATAGCCCATACCGTACGGCATACTATAGCACGCCGTTTTTCATCATTTTTTAGGTTTTGAAAAAAATGAAAAAATGAAAAGAACGATGGGTTATAGCCCATCGTTTTTTGAAATTTTTGATTTTTTTTTTAACCTCATTTTTCATCATTTTTGACCATGGACTATAGCCCATATCGTACGGCATAGGCCTACTATAGCACGCCGTTTTTCATAATTTTTGAGGATTTGAAAAAAAAAGAAAAAAACGATGGGTTATAGCCCATCGTTTTTTGAAATTTTGATATTATTTTTTTTACCTCGTTTTTCATCATTTTTGAACATGGGCTATAGCCCATACCGTACGGCATACTATAGCACGCCGTTTTTCATCATTTTTGAGGTTTTGATAAAAATGGGGAAAAAAATGAAAAAAACATGGGTTATAGCCCATCGTTTTTTGAAATTTTTATATATTTTTTTAACCTCGTTTTTCATCATTTTTGAACATGGGCTATAGCCCATACCGTACGGCATACTATAGCACGCCGTTTTTCATCATTTTTGAGGTTTTGAAAAAAATGAAAAAAAAAAAAACATGGGTTATAGCCCATCGTTCTTTGAAATTTTTGATTTTTTTTTTTAACCTCATTTTTCATCATTTTTGACCATGGACTATAGCCCATATCGTACGGCATAGGCCTACTATAGCACGCCGTTTTTCATAATTTTTGAGGATTTGAAAAAAAAAGAAAAAAACGATGGGTTATAGCCCATCGTTTTTTGAAATTTTGATATTTTTTTTTTACCTCGTTTTTCATCATTTTTGAACATGGGCTATAGCCCATACCGTACGGCATACTATAGCACGCCGTTTTTCATCATTTTTGAGGTTTTGATAAAAATGGGAAAAAAATGAAAAAAACATGGGTTATAGCCCATCGTTTTTTGAAATTTTGATATATTTTTTTAACCTCGTTTTTTATCATTTTTGAACATGGGCTATAGCCCATACCGCACGGCATACTATAGCACGCCGTTTTTCATCATTTTTGAGGTTTTGAAAAAAATGAAAAAAAAAAAAAACATGGGTTATAGCCCATCGTTTTTTGAAATTTTGAAAAAAGAATTAAACCTCGTTTTTCATCATTTTTGCCATTGAGCCCCATTGTAAATTTGAAAGCACTATATTTCTAAAACTATGAAACATTTCAAAGATTCCTTTTCAGACAAACATGTCCACCGTAAGATGAACCTAAGTAGGCTAGAATGGGGTTGCTATGTGTAAGTATGTAGGACTAGTAGCATGCCAAAGTTTGTGCTATTGCCATAGAGAATGCATTGGGCGTTTAAGTTAAATAACTCATAAACTACAAAACATAAAAATAAAAAAAAGTTCCAGCATGTGTCTCCACAGTAAGCTGAATAATAAAAAGTGTGAATGGAGTTTCTAGGTGAAAGTGACTTTTGACGTGCCTATAAAGCTGCCATTGAGCCCCATGTTAAATGTCTCAAATTTGAAAGCACTATATTTCTAAAACTATGGAAGATTTCAAAGATTCCTTTTCAGGCAAACATGTCCACCGTAAGATGAACCTAAGTAGGCTAGAATGGGGTTGCTAGGTGTAAGTATGTAGGACTAGTAGCATGCCAAAGTTTGTGCTATTGCCATAGAGAATGCATTGGGCGTTTAAGTTAAATAACTCATAAACTACAAAACATAAAAATAAAAAAAAGTTCCAGCATGTGTCTCCACAGTAAGCTGAATAATAAAAAGTGTGAATGGAGTTTCTAGGTGAAAGTGACTTTTGACGTGCCTATAAAGCTGCCATTGAGCCCCATGTTAAATGTCTCAAATTTGAAAGCACTATATTTCTAAAACTATGGAAGATTTCAAAGATTCCTTTTCAGGCAAACATGTCCACCGTAAGATGAACCTAAGTAGGCTAGAATGGGGTTGCTAGGTGTAAGTATGTAGGACTAGTAGCATGCCAAAGTTTGTGCTATTGCCATAGAGAATGCATTGGGCGTTTAAGTTAAATAACTCATAAACTACAAAACATAAAAATAAAAAAAAGTTCCAGCATGTGTCTCCACAGTAAGCTGAATAATAAAAAGTGTGAATGGAGTTTCTAGGTGAAAGTGACTTTTGACGTGCCTATAAAGCTGCCATTGAGCCCCATGTTAAATGTCTCAAATTTGAAAGCACTATATTTCTAAAACTATGGAAGATTTCAAAGATTCCTTTTCAGGCAAACATGTCCACCGTAAGATGAACCTAAGTAGGCTAGAATGGGGTTGCTAGATGTAAGTATGTAGGACTAGTAGCATGCCAAAGTTTGTGCTATTGCCATAGAGAATGCATTGGGCGTTTAAGTTAAATAACTCATAAACTACAAAACATAAAAATAAAAAAAAGTTCCAGCATGTGTCTCCACAGTAAGCTGAATAATAAAAAGTGTGAATGGAGTTTCTAGGTGAAAGTGACTTTTGACGTGCCTATAAAGCTGCCATTGAGCCCCATGTTAAATGTCTCAAATTTGAAAGCACTATATTTCTAAAACTATGGAAGATTTCAAAGATTCCTTTTCAGGCAAACATGTCCACCGTAAGATGAACCTAAGTAGGCTAGAATGGGGTTGCTAGGTGTAAGTATGTAGGACTAGTAGCATGCCAAAGTTTGTGCTATTGCCATAGAGAATGCATTGTGTTGCGGAGGATGAGAGGAATGCTCTCATCCTCCGCAACACCCATTCTCATACACCGCTATACACCGCAAGGATATGGGCTACAGCCCATATCGTACGGCATACTATAGCATGCCGTTTTTCATAATTTTTGAGGATTTGAAAAAAATGAAAAAAATAAAAAACATGGGTTATAGCCCATCGTTTTTTGAAATTTTGATATTTTTTTTTAACCTTGTTTTTCATCATTTTTGAACATGGGCTATAGCCCATACCGTACGGCATACTATAGCACGCCGTTTTTCATCATTTTTGAGGTTTTGAAAAAAATGAAAAAAAAAAAAAACATGGGTTATAGCCCATCGTTTTTTGAAATTTTGATTTTTTTTTTAACCTCGTTTTTCATCATTTTTGAACATGGGCTATAGCCCATACCGTACGGCATACTATAGCACGCCGTTTTTCATCATTTTTGAGGTTTTGAAAAAAAAAAAAAAAAAAAAAACATGGGTTATAGCCCATCGTTTTTTGAAAATTTGATTTTTTTTTTAACCTCGTTTTTCATCATTTTTTAACATGGGCTATAGCCCATACCTTACGGCATACTATAGCACGCCGTTTTTCATCACTTTTGAGGTTTTGAAAAAAATGAAAAAATGAAAAGAACGATGGGTTATAGCCCATCGTTTTTTGAATTTTTTGAATTTTTTTTTAACCTCATTTTTCATCATTTTTGACCATGGACTATAGCCCATATCGTACGGCATACTATAGCACGCCGTTTTTCATCATTTTTGAGGTTTTGAAAAAAAACAAAAACAAAAAAAACATGGGTTATATATAGCCCATCGTTTTTTGAAATTTTGATTTTTTTTTTTTAACCTCGTTTTTCATCATTTTTGAACATGGGCTATAGCCCATACCGTACGGCATACTATAGCACGCCGTTTTTCATCATTTTTGAGGTTTTGAAAAAAATGAAAAAATGAAAAGAACGATGGGTTATAGCCCATCGTTTTTTGAAATTTTTGATTTTTTTTTTAACCTCATTTTTCATCATTTTTGACCATGGACTATAGCCCATATCGTACGGCATAGGCCTACTATAGCACGCCGTTTTTCATAATTTTTGAGGATTTGAAAAAAAAAGAAAAAAACGATGGGTTATAGCCCATCGTTTTTTGAAATTTTGATATTATTTTTTTTACCTCGTTTTTCATCATTTTTGAACATGGGCTATAGCCCATACCGTACGGCATACTATAGCACGCCGTTTTTCATCATTTTTGAGGTTTTGATAAAAATGGGAAAAAAAATGAAAAAAACATGGGTTATAGCCCATCGTTTTTTGAAATTTTTATATATTTTTTTAACCTCGTTTTTCATCATTTTTGAACATGGGCTATAGCCCATACCGTACGGCATACTATAGCACGCCGTTTTTCATCATTTTTGAGGTTTTGAAAAAAATGAAAAAAAAAAAAACATGGGTTATAGCCCATCGTTTTTTGAAATTTTGATATATTTTTTTAACCTCGTTTTTTATCATTTTTGAACATGGGCTATAGCCCATACCGCACGGCATACTATAGCACGCCGTTTTTCATCATTTTTGAGGTTTTGAAAAAAATGAAAAAAAAAAAAAACATGGGTTATAGCCCATCGTTTTTTGAAATTTTGAAAAAAGAATTAAACCTCGTTTTTCATCATTTTTGCCATTGAGCCCCATTGTAAATTTGAAAGCACTATATTTCTAAAACTATGAAACATTTCAAAGATTCCTTTTCAGACAAACATGTCCACCGTAAGATGAACCTAAGTAGGCTAGAATGGGCTTGCTATGTGTAAGTATGTAGGACTAGTAGCATGCCAAAGTTTGTGCTATTGCCATAGAGAATGCATTGGGCGTTTAAGTTAAATAACTCATAAACTACAAAACATAAAAATAAAAAAAAGTTCCAGCATGTGTCTCCACAGTAAGCTGAATAATAAAAAGTGTGAATGGAGTTTCTAGGTGAAAGTGACTTTTGACGTGCCTATAAAGCTGCCATTGAGCCCCATGTTAAATGTCTCAAATTTGAAAGCACTATATTTCTAAAACTATGGAAGATTTCAAAGATTCCTTTTCAGGCAAACATGTCCACCGTAAGATGAACCTAAGTAGGCTAGAATGGGGTTGCTAGGTGTAAGTATGTAGGACTAGTAGCATGCCAAAGTTTGTGCTATTGCCATAGAGAATGCATTGGGCGTTTAAGTTAAATAACTCATAAACTACAAAACATAAAAATAAAAAAAAGTTCCAGCATGTGTCTCCACAGTAAGCTGAATAATAAAAAGTGTGAATGGAGTTTCTAGGTGAAAGTGACTTTTGACGTGCCTATAAAGCTGCCATTGAGCCCCATGTTAAATGTCTCAAATTTGAAAGCACTATATTTCTAAAACTATGGAAGATTTCAAAGATTCCTTTTCAGGCAAACATGTCCACCGTAAGATGAACCTAAGTAGGCTAGAATGGGGTTGCTAGATGTAAGTATGTAGGACTAGTAGCATGCCAAAGTTTGTGCTATTGCCATAGAGAATGCATTGGGCGTTTAAGTTAAATAACTCATAAACTACAAAACATAAAAATAAAAAAAAGTTCCAGCATGTGTCTCCACAGTAAGCTGAATAATAAAAAGTGTGAATGGAGTTTCTAGGTGAAAGTGACTTTTGACGTGCCTATAAAGCTGCCATTGAGCCCCATGTTAAATGTCTCAAATTTGAAAGCACTATATTTCTAAAACTATGGAAGATTTCAAAGATTCCTTTTCAGGCAAACATGTCCACCGTAAGATGAACCTAAGTAGGCTAGAATGGGGTTGCTAGGTGTAAGTATGTAGGACTAGTAGCATGCCAAAGTTTGTGCTATTGCCATAGAGAATGCATTGTGTTGCGGAGGATGAGAGGAATGCTCTCATCCTCCGCAACACCCATTCTCATACACCGCTATACACCGCAAGGATATGGGCTACAGCCCATATCGTACGGCATACTATAGCACGCCGTTTTTCATAATTTTTGAGGATTTGAAAAAAATGAAAAAAATAAAAAAACATGGGTTATAGCCCATCGTTTTTTGAAATTTTGATATTTTTTTTTAACCTTGTTTTTCATCATTTTTGAACATGGGCTATAGCCCATACCGTACGGCATACTATAGCACGCCGTTTTTCATCATTTTTGAGGTTTTGAAAAAAATGAAAAAAAAAAAAAACATGGGTTATAGCCCATCGTTTTTTGAAATCTTGATATTTTTTTTTAACCTCGTTTTTCATCATTTGTGAACATGGGCTATAGCCCATACCGTACGGCATACTATAGCACGCCGTTTTTCATCATTTTTGAGGTTTAAAAAAAAAAAAAAAAAAAAAAACATGGGTTATAGCCCATCGTTTTTTGAAATTTTGATTTTTTTTTTAACCTCGTTTTTCATCATTTTTTAACATGGGCTATAGCCCATACCGTACGGCATACTATAGCACGCCGTTTTTCATCATTTTTGAGGTTTTGAAAAAAATGAAAAAATGAAAAGAACGATGGGTTATAGCCCATCGTTTTTTGAATTTTTTGATTTTTTTTTTAACCTCATTTTTCATCATTTTTGACCATGGACTATAGCCCATATCGTACGGCATACTATAGCACGCCGTTTTTCATCATTTTTGAGGTTTTGAAAAAAATTAAAAAATGAAAAGAACGATGGGTTATAGCCCATCGTTTTTTGAATTTTTAGAAATTTTTTTTAACCTCATTTTTCATCATTTTTGACCATGGACTATAGCCCATATCGTACGGCATACTATAGCACGCCGTTTTTCATCATTTTTGAGGTTTTGAAAAAGAAAAAAAAACAAAAAAAACATGGGTTATATATAGCCCATCGTTTTTTGAAATTTTGATATTTTTTTTTAACCTCGTTTTTCATCATTTTTGAACATGGGCTATAGCCCATACCGTACGGCATACTATAGCACGCCGTTTTTCATCATTTTTGAGGTTTTGAAAAAAAGAAAAAAAAAAAAAAACATGGGTTATAGCCCATCGTTTTTTGAAATTTTGATTTTTTTTTTAACCTCGTTTTTCATCATTTTTTAACATGGGCTATAGCCCATACCGTACGGCATACTATAGCACGCCGTTTTTCATCATTTTTGAGGTTTTGAAAAAAATGAAAAAATGAAAAGAACGATGGGTTATAGCCCATCGTTTTTTGAATTTTTTGAATTTTTTTTTAACCTCATTTTTTGAATTTTTGACCATGGACTATAGCCCATATCGTACGGCATACTATAGCACGCCGTTTTTCATCATTTTTGAGGTTTTGAAAAAAATTAAAAAATGAAAAGAACGATGGGTTATAGCCCATCGTTTTTTGAATTTTTTGAATTTTTTTTTAACCTCATTTTTCATCATTTTTGACCATGGACTATAGCCCATATCGTACGGCATACTATAGCACGCCGTTTTTCATCATTTTTGAGGTTTTGAAAAAAAAAAAAAAAAAAAAAACATGGGTTATATATAGCCCATCGTTTTTTGAAATTTTGATTTTTTTTTTAACCTCGTTTTTCATCATTTTTGAACATGGGCTATAGCCCATACCGTACGGCATACTATAGCACGCCGTTTTTCATCATTTTTGAGGTTTTGAAAAAAATTAAAAAATGAAAAGAACGATGGGTTATAGCCCATCGTTTTTTGAATTTTTTGAAATTTTTTTTAACCTCATTTTTCATCATTTTTGACCATGGACTATAGCCCATATCGTACGGCATACTATAGCACGCCGTTTTTCATCATTTTTGAGGTTTTGAAAAAAAAAAAAAAAAAAAAAACATGGGTTATATATAGCCCATCGTTTTTTGAAATTTTGATTTTTTTTTTAACCTCGTTTTTCATCATTTTTGAACATGGGCTATAGCCCATACCGTACGGCATACTATAGCACGCCGTTTTTCATCATTTTTGAGGTTTTGAAAAAAATGAAAAAATGAAAAGAACGATGGGTTATAGCCCATCGTTTTTTTAATTTTTTGATTTTTTTTTTTTAACCTCATTTTTCATCATTTTTGACCATGGACTATAGCCCATATCGTACGGCATAGGCCTACTATAGCACGCCGTTTTTCATAATTTTTGAGGATTTGAAAAAAAAAGAAAAAAACGATGGGTTATAGCCCATCGTTTTTTGAAATTTTTATATATTTTTTTTTACCTCATTTTTCATCATTTTTGAACATGGGCTATAGCCCATACCGTACGGCATATTATAGCACGCCGTTTTTCATCATTTTTGAGGTTTTGATAAAAATGGGGAAAAAAAATGAAAAAAACATGGGTTATAGCCCATCGTTTTTTGAAATTTTTATATATTTTTTTAACCTCGTTTTTCATCATTTTTGAACATGGGCTATAGCCCATACCGTACGGCATATTATAGCACGCCGTTTTTCATCATTTTTGAGGTTTTGAAAAAAAAGAAAAAAAAAAAAACATGGGTTATAGCCCATCGTTTTTTGAATTTTTTGAAAAAAAAATTAACCTCGTTTTTCATCATTTTTGAACATGGGCTATAGCCCATACCGTACGGCATATTATAGCACGCCGTTTTTCATCATTTTTGAGGTTTTGAAAAAAATGAAAAAAAAAAAACATGGGTTATAGCCCATCGTTTTTTGAAATTTTGATTTTTTTTTTTAACCTCGTTTTTCATCATTTTTGAACATGGGCTATAGCCCATACCGTACGGCATACTATAGCACGACGTTTTTCATCATTTTTAAGGTTTTGAAAAAAATGAAAAAAAAAAAAAACATGGGTTATAGCCCATCGTTTTTTTATTTTTTTGATTTTTTTTTTAACCTCATTTTTCATCATTTTTGACCATGGACTATAGCCCATATCGTACGGCATACTATAGCACGCCGTTTTTCATCATTTTTGAGGTTTTGAAAAAAATGAAAAAAAAACAAAACATGGGTTATAGCCCATCGTTTTTTGAAATTTTGAAAAAAGAATTAAACCTCGTTTTTCATCATTTTTGCCATTGAGCCCCATTGTAAATTTGAAAGCACTATATTTCTAAAACTATGAAACATTTCAAAGATTCCTTTTCAGACAAACATGTCCACCGTAAGATGAACCTAAGTAGGCTAGAATGGGGTTGCTATGTGTAAGTATGTAGGACTAGTAGCATGCCAAAGTTTGTGCTATTGCCATAGAGAATGCATTGGGCGTTTAAGTTAAATAACTCATAAACTACAAAACATAAAAATAAAAAAAAGTTCCAGCATGTGTCTCCACAGTAAGCTGAATAATAAAAAGTGTGAATGGAGTTTCTAGGTGAAAGTGACTTTTGACGTGCCTATAAAGCTGCCATTGAGCCCCATGTTAAATGTCTCAAATTTGAAAGCACTATATTTCTAAAACTATGGAAGATTTCAAAGATTCCTTTTCAGGCAAACATGTCCACCGTAAGATGAACCTAAGTAGGCTAGAATGGGGTTGCTAGGTGTAAGTATGTAGGACTAGTAGCATGCCAAAGTTTGTGCTATTGCCATAGAGAATGCATTGGGCGTTTAAGTTAAATAACTCATAAACTACAAAACATAAAAATAAAAAAAAGTTCCAGCATGTGTCTCCACAGTAAGCTGAATAATAAAAAGTGTGAATGGAGTTTCTAGGTGAAAGTGACTTTTGACGTGCCTATAAAGCTGCCATTGAGCCCCATGTTAAATGTCTCAAATTTGAAAGCACTATATTTCTAAAACTATGGAAGATTTCAAAGATTCCTTTTCAGGCAAACATGTCCACCGTAAGATGAACCTAAGTAGGCTAGAATGGGGTTGCTAGGTGTAAGTATGTAGGACTAGTAGCATGCCAAAGTTTGTGCTATTGCCATAGAGAATGCATTGGGCGTTTAAGTTAAATAACTCATAAACTACAAAACATAAAAATAAAAAAAAGTTCCAGCATGTGTCTCCACAGTAAGCTGAATAATAAAAAGTGTGAATGGAGTTTCTAGGTGAAAGTGACTTTTGACGTGCCTATAAAGCTGCCATTGAGCCCCATGTTAAATGTCTCAAATTTGAAAGCACTATATTTCTAAAACTATGGAAGATTTCAAAGATTCCTTTTCAGGCAAACATGTCCACCGTAAGATGAACCTAAGTAGGCTAGAATGGGGTTGCTAGATGTAAGTATGTAGGACTAGTAGCATGCCAAAGTTTGTGCTATTGCCATAGAGAATGCATTGGGCGTTTAAGTTAAATAACTCATAAACTACAAAACATAAAAATAAAAAAAAGTTCCAGCATGTGTCTCCACAGTAAGCTGAATAATAAAAAGTGTGAATGGAGTTTCTAGGTGAAAGTGACTTTTGACGTGCCTATAAAGCTGCCATTGAGCCCCATGTTAAATGTCTCAAATTTGAAAGCACTATATTTCTAAAACTATGGAAGATTTCAAAGATTCCTTTTCAGGCAAACATGTCCACCGTAAGATGAACCTAAGTAGGCTAGAATGGGGTTGCTAGGTGTAAGTATGTAGGACTAGTAGCATGCCAAAGTTTGTGCTATTGCCATAGAGAATGCATTGTGTTGCGGAGGATGAGAGGAATGCTCTCATCCTCCGCAACACCCATTCTCATACACCGCTATACACCGCAAGGATATGGGCTACAGCCCATATCGTACGGCATACTATAGCACGCCGTTTTTCATAATTTTTGAGGATTTGAAAAAAATGAAAAAAATAAAAAAACATGGGTTATAGCCCATCGTTTTTTGAAATTTTGATATTTTTTTTTAACCTTGTTTTTCATCATTTTTGAACATGGGCTATAGCCCATACCGTACGGCATACTATAGCACGCCGTTTTTCATCATTTTTGAGGTTTTGAAAAAAATGAAAAAAAAAAAAAACATGGGTTATAGCCCATCGTTTTTTGAAATCTTGATATTTTTTTTTAACCTCGTTTTTCATCATTTGTGAACATGGGCTATAGCCCATACCGTACGGCATACTATAGCACGCCGTTTTTCATCATTTTTGAGGTTTAAAAAAAAAAAAAAAAAAAAAAACATGGGTTATAGCCCATCGTTTTTTGAAATTTTGATTTTTTTTTTAACCTCGTTTTTCATCATTTTTTAACATGGGCTATAGCCCATACCGTACGGCATACTATAGCACGCCGTTTTTCATCATTTTTGAGGTTTTGAAAAAAATGAAAAAATGAAAAGAACGATGGGTTATAGCCCATCGTTTTTTGAATTTTTTGAATTTTTTTTTAACCTCATTTTTCATCATTTTTGACCATGGACTATAGCCCATATCGTACGGCATACTATAGCACGCCGTTTTTCATCATTTTTGAGGTTTTGAAAAAAATTAAAAAATGAAAAGAACGATGGGTTATAGCCCATCGTTTTTTGAATTTTTAGAAAAAAATTTTAACCTCATTTTTCATCATTTTTGACCATGGACTATAGCCCATATCGTACGGCATACTATAGCACGCCGTTTTTCATCATTTTTGAGGTTTTGAAAAAAATGAAAAAAAAAAAAAACATGGGTTATAGCCCATCGTTTTTTGAAATCTTGATATTTTTTTTTAACCTCGTTTTTCATCATTTGTGAACATGGGCTATAGCCCATACCGTACGGCATACTATAGCACGCCGTTTTTCATCATTTTTGAGGTTTAAAAAAAAAAAAAAAAAAAAAAACATGGGTTATAGCCCATCGTTTTTTGAAATTTTGATTTTTTTTTTAACCTCGTTTTTCATCATTTTTTAACATGGGCTATAGCCCATACCGTACGGCATACTATAGCACGCCGTTTTTCATCATTTTTGAGGTTTTGAAAAAAATGAAAAAATGAAAAGAACGATGGGTTATAGCCCATCGTTTTTTGAATTTTTTGAATTTTTTTTTAACCTCATTTTTCATCATTTTTGACCATGGACTATAGCCCATATCGTACGGCATACTATAGCACGCCGTTTTTCATCATTTTTGAGGTTTTGAAAAAAATTAAAAAATGAAAAGAACGATGGGTTATAGCCCATCGTTTTTTGAATTTTTAGAAAAAATTTTTAACCTCATTTTTCATCATTTTTGACCATGGACTATAGCCCATATCGTACGGCATACTATAGCACGCCGTTTTTCATCATTTTTGAGGTTTTGAAAAAGAAAAAAAAACAAAAAAAACATGGGTTATATATAGCCCATCGTTTTTTGAAATTTTGATATTTTTTTTTAACCTCGTTTTTCATCATTTTTGAACATGGGCTATAGCCCATACCGTACGGCATACTATAGCACGCCGTTTTTCATCATTTTTGAGGTTTTGAAAAAAAGAAAAAAAAAAAAAAACATGGGTTATAGCCCATCGTTTTTTGAAATTTTGATTTTTTTTTTAACCTCGTTTTTCATCATTTTTTAACATGGGCTATAGCCCATACCGTACGGCATACTATAGCACGCCGTTTTTCATCATTTTTGAGGTTTTGAAAAAAATGAAAAAATGAAAAGAACGATGGGTTATAGCCCATCGTTTTTTGAATTTTTTGAATTTTTTTTTAACCTCATTTTTTGAATTTTTGACCATGGACTATAGCCCATATCGTACGGCATACTATAGCACGCCGTTTTTCATCATTTTTGAGGTTTTGAAAAAAATTAAAAAATGAAAAGAACGATGGGTTATAGCCCATCGTTTTTTGAATTTTTTGAATTTTTTTTTAACCTCATTTTTCATCATTTTTGACCATGGACTATAGCCCATATCGTACGGCATACTATAGCACGCCGTTTTTCATCATTTTTGAGGTTTTGAAAAAAAAAAAAAAAAAAAAAACATGGGTTATATATAGCCCATCGTTTTTTGAAATTTTGATTTTTTTTTTAACCTCGTTTTTCATCATTTTTGAACATGGGCTATAGCCCATACCGTACGGCATACTATAGCACGCCGTTTTTCATCATTTTTGAGGTTTTGAAAAAAATTAAAAAATGAAAAGAACGATGGGTTATAGCCCATCGTTTTTTGAATTTTTTGAATTTTTTTTTAACCTCATTTTTCATCATTTTTGACCATGGACTATAGCCCATATCGTACGGCATACTATAGCACGCCGTTTTTCATCATTTTTGAGGTTTTGAAAAAAAAAAAAAAAAAAAAAACATGGGTTATATATAGCCCATCGTTTTTTGAAATTTTGATTTTTTTTTTAACCTCGTTTTTCATCATTTTTGAACATGGGCTATAGCCCATACCGTACGGCATACTATAGCACGCCGTTTTTCATCATTTTTGAGGTTTTGAAAAAAATGAAAAAATGAAAAGAACGATGGGTTATAGCCCATCGTTTTTTTAATTTTTTGATTTTTTTTTTTAACCTCATTTTTCATCATTTTTGACCATGGACTATAGCCCATATCGTACGGCATAGGCCTACTATAGCACGCCGTTTTTCATAATTTTTGAGGATTTGAAAAAAAAAGAAAAAAACGATGGGTTATAGCCCATCGTTTTTTGAAATTTTTATATATTTTTTTTTTACCTCATTTTTCATCATTTTTGAACATGGGCTATAGCCCATACCGTACGGCATATTATAGCACGCCGTTTTTCATCATTTTTGAGGTTTTGATAAAAATGGGGAAAAAAAATGAAAAAAACATGGGTTATAGCCCATCGTTTTTTGAAATTTTTATATATTTTTTTAACCTCGTTTTTCATCATTTTTGAACATGGGCTATAGCCCATACCGTACGGCATATTATAGCACGCCGTTTTTCATCATTTTTGAGGTTTTGAAAAAAAAGAAAAAAAAAAAAACATGGGTTATAGCCCATCGTTTTTTGAATTTTTTGAAAAAAAAAATTAACCTCGTTTTTCATCATTTTTGAACATGGGCTATAGCCCATACCGTACGGCATATTATAGCACGCCGTTTTTCATCATTTTTGAGGTTTTGAAAAAAATGAAAAAAAAAAAACATGGGTTATAGCCCATCGTTTTTTGAAATTTTGATTTTTTTTTTTAACCTCGTTTTTCATCATTTTTGAACATGGGCTATAGCCCATACCGTACGGCATACTATAGCACGACGTTTTTCATCATTTTTAAGGTTTTGAAAAAAATGAAAAAAAAAAAAAACATGGGTTATAGCCCATCGTTTTTTTATTTTTTTGATTTTTTTTTTAACCTCATTTTTCATCATTTTTGACCATGGACTATAGCCCATATCGTACGGCATACTATAGCACGCCGTTTTTCATCATTTTTGAGGTTTTGAAAAAAATGAAAAAAAAAAAAAACATGGGTTATAGCCCATCGTTTTTTGAAATTTTGAAAAAAGAATTAAACCTCGTTTTTCATCATTTTTGCCATTGAGCCCCATTGTAAATTTGAAAGCACTATATTTCTAAAACTATGAAACATTTCAAAGATTCCTTTTCAGACAAACATGTCCACCGTAAGATGAACCTAAGTAGGCTAGAATGGGGTTGCTATGTGTAAGTATGTAGGACTAGTAGCATGCCAAAGTTTGTGCTATTGCCATAGAGAATGCATTGGGCGTTTAAGTTAAATAACTCATAAACTACAAAACATAAAAATAAAAAAAAGTTCCAGCATGTGTCTCCACAGTAAGCTGAATAATAAAAAGTGTGAATGGAGTTTCTAGGTGAAAGTGACTTTTGACGTGCCTATAAAGCTGCCATTGAGCCCCATGTTAAATGTCTCAAATTTGAAAGCACTATATTTCTAAAACTATGGAAGATTTCAAAGATTCCTTTTCAGGCAAACATGTCCACCGTAAGATGAACCTAAGTAGGCTAGAATGGGGTTGCTAGGTGTAAGTATGTAGGACTAGTAGCATGCCAAAGTTTGTGCTATTGCCATAGAGAATGCATTGGGCGTTTAAGTTAAATAACTCATAAACTACAAAACATAAAAATAAAAAAAAGTTCCAGCATGTGTCTCCACAGTAAGCTGAATAATAAAAAGTGTGAATGGAGTTTCTAGGTGAAAGTGACTTTTGACGTGCCTATAAAGCTGCCATTGAGCCCCATGTTAAATGTCTCAAATTTGAAAGCACTATATTTCTAAAACTATGGAAGATTTCAAAGATTCCTTTTCAGGCAAACATGTCCACCGTAAGATGAACCTAAGTAGGCTAGAATGGGGTTGCTAGGTGTAAGTATGTAGGACTAGTAGCATGCCAAAGTTTGTGCTATTGCCATAGAGAATGCATTGGGCGTTT
This sequence comes from Protomyctophum parallelum, assembly GCF_964188405.1. NCBI lineage: Eukaryota > Metazoa > Chordata > Actinopteri > Myctophiformes > Myctophidae > Protomyctophum > Protomyctophum parallelum. Next base: position 20,163,399 of record NC_139706.1, on the reverse strand, counting down.
AAGTTAAATAACTCATAAACTACAAAACATAAAAATAAAAAAAAGTTCCAGCATGTGTCTCCACAGTAAGCTGAATAATAAAAAGTGTGAATGGAGTTTCTAGGTGAAAGTGACTTTTGACGTGCCTATAAAGCTGCCATTGAGCCCCATGTTAAATGTCTCAAATTTGAAAGCACTATATTTCTAAAACTATGGAAGATTTCAAAGATTCCTTTTCAGGCAAACATGTCCACCGTAAGATGAACCTAAGTAGGCTAGAATGGGGTTGCTAGATGTAAGTATGTAGGACTAGTAGCATGCCAAAGTTTGTGCTATTGCCATAGAGAATGCATTGGGCGTTTAAGTTAAATAACTCATAAACTACAAAACATAAAAATAAAAAAAAGTTCCAGCATGTGTCTCCACAGTAAGCTGAATAATAAAAAGTGTGAATGGAGTTTCTAGGTGAAAGTGACTTTTGACGTGCCTATAAAGCTGCCATTGAGCCCCATGTTAAATGTCTCAAATTTGAAAGCACTATATTTCTAAAACTATGGAAGATTTCAAAGATTCCTTTTCAGGCAAACATGTCCACCGTAAGATGAACCTAAGTAGGCTAGAATGGGGTTGCTAGGTGTAAGTATGTAGGACTAGTAGCATGCCAAAGTTTGTGCTATTGCCATAGAGAATGCATTGTGTTGCGGAGGATGAGAGGAATGCTCTCATCCTCCGCAACACCCATTCTCATACACCGCTATACACCGCAAGGATATGGGCTACAGCCCATATCGTACGGCATACTATAGCACGCCGTTTTTCATAATTTTTGAGGATTTGAAAAAAATGAAAAAAATAAAAAAACATGGGTTATAGCCCATCGTTTTTTGAAATTTTGATATTTTTTTTTAACCTTGTTTTTCATCATTTTTGAACATGGGCTATAGCCCATACCGTACGGCATACTATAGCACGCCGTTTTTCATCATTTTTGAGGTTTTGAAAAAAATGAAAAAAAAAAAAAACATGGGTTATAGCCCATCGTTTTTTGAAATTTTGATATTTTTTTTTAACCTCGTTTTTCATCATTTGTGAACATGGGCTATAGCCCATACCGTACGGCATACTATAGCACGCCGTTTTTCATCATTTTTGAGGTTTTGAAAAAAAAAAAAAAAAAAAAAACATGGGTTATAGCCCATCGTTTTTTGAAATTTTGATTTTTTTTTTAACCTCGTTTTTCATCATTTTTTAACATGGGCTATAGCCCATACCGTACGGCATACTATAGCACGCCGTTTTTCATCATTTTTGAGGTTTTGAAAAAAATGAAAAAATGAAAAGAACGATGGGTTATAGCCCATCGTTTTTTGAATTTTTTGAATTTTTTTTTAACCTCATTTTTCATCATTTTTGACCATGGACTATAGCCCATATCGTACGGCATACTATAGCACGCCGTTTTTCATCATTTTTGAGGTTTTGAAAAAAATTAAAAAATGAAAAGAACGATGGGTTATAGCCCATCGTTTTTTGAATTTTTTGAATTTTTTTTTAACCTCATTTTTCATCATTTTTGACCATGGACTATAGCCCATACCGTACGGCATACTATAGCACGCCGTTTTTCATCATTTTTGAGGTTTTGAAAAAAAAAAAAAAAAAAAAAAACATGGGTTATAGCCCATCGTTTTTTGAAATTTTGATTTTTTTTTTAACCTCGTTTTTCATCATTTTTTAACATGGGCTATAGCCCATACCGTACGGCATACTATAGCACGCCGTTTTTCATCATTTTTGAGGTTTTGAAAAAAATGAAAAAATGAAAAGAACGATGGGTTATAGCCCATCGTTTTTTGAATTTTTTGAATTTTTTTTTAACCTCATTTTTCATCATTTTTGACCATGGACTATAGCCCATATCGTACGGCATACTATAGCACGCCGTTTTTCATCATTTTTGAGGTTTTGAAAAAAAAAAAAAAAAAAAAAAAACATGGGTTATATATAGCCCATCGTTTTTTGAAATTTTGATTTTTTTTTTAACCTCGTTTTTCATCATTTTTGAACATGGGCTATAGCCCATACCGTACGGCATACTATAGCACGCCGTTTTTCATCATTTTTGAGGTTTTGAAAAAAATGAAAAAATGAAAAGAACGATGGGTTATAGCCCATCGTTTTTTTGATTTTTTGATTTTTTTTTTTTAACCTCATTTTTCATCATTTTTGACCATGGACTATAGCCCATATCGTACGGCATAGGCCTACTATAGCACGCCGTTTTTCATAATTTTTGAGGATTTGAAAAAAAAAGAAAAAAACGATGGGTTATAGCCCATCGTTTTTTGAAATTTTTATATATTTTTTTTTTACCTCGTTTTTCATCATTTTTGAACATGGGCTATAGCCCATACCGTACGGCATATTATAGCACGCCGTTTTTCATCATTTTTGAGGTTTTGATAAAAATGGGGAAAAAAAATGAAAAAAACATGGGTTATAGCCCATCGTTTTTTGAAATTTTTATATATTTTTTTAACCTCGTTTTTCATCATTTTTGAACATGGGCTATAGCCCATACCGTACGGCATATTATAGCACGCCGTTTTTCATCATTTTTGAGGTTTTGAAAAAAAAAAAAAAAAAAAAAACATGGGTTATAGCCCATCGTTTTTTGAATTTTTGATATTTTTTTTAACCTCGTTTTTCATCATTTTTGAACATGGGCTATAGCCCATACCGTACGGCATACTATAGCACGCCGTTTTTCATCATTTTTGAGGTTTTGAAAAAAATTAAAAAATGAAAAGAACGATGGGTTATAGCCCATCGTTTTTTGAATTTTTTGAATTTTTTTTTAACCTCATTTTTCATCATTTTTGACCATGGACTATAGCCCATACCGTACGGCATACTATAGCACGCCGTTTTTCATCATTTTTGAGGTTTTGAAAAAAAAAAACAAAAAAAAAACATGGGTTATAGCCCATCGTTTTTTGAAATTTTGATTTTTTTTTTAACCTCGTTTTTCATCATTTTTTAACATGGGCTATAGCCCATACCGTACGGCATACTATAGCACGCCGTTTTTCATCATTTTTGAGGTTTTGAAAAAAATGAAAAAATGAAAAGAACGATGGGTTATAGCCCATCGTTTTTTGAATTTTTTGAATTTTTTTTTAACCTCATTTTTCATCATTTTTGACCATGGACTATAGCCCATATCGTACGGCATACTATAGCACGCCGTTTTTCATCATTTTTGAGGTTTTGAAAAAAAAAAAAAAAAAAAAAAAACATGGGTTATATATAGCCCATCGTTTTTTGAAATTTTGATTTTTTTTTTAACCTCGTTTTTCATCATTTTTGAACATGGGCTATAGCCCATACCGTACGGCATACTATAGCACGCCGTTTTTCATCATTTTTGAGGTTTTGAAAAAAATGAAAAAATGAAAAGAACGATGGGTTATAGCCCATCGTTTTTTTGATTTTTTGATTTTTTTTTTTTAACCTCATTTTTCATCATTTTTGACCATGGACTATAGCCCATATCGTACGGCATAGGCCTACTATAGCACGCCGTTTTTCATAATTTTTGAGGATTTGAAAAAAAAAGAAAAAAACGATGGGTTATAGCCCATCGTTTTTTGAAATTTTTATATATTTTTTTTTTACCTCGTTTTTCATCATTTTTGAACATGGGCTATAGCCCATACCGTACGGCATATTATAGCACGCCGTTTTTCATCATTTTTGAGGTTTTGATAAAAATGGGGAAAAAAAATGAAAAAAACATGGGTTATAGCCCATCGTTTTTTGAAATTTTTATATATTTTTTTAACCTCGTTTTTCATCATTTTTGAACATGGGCTATAGCCCATACCGTACGGCATATTATAGCACGCCGTTTTTCATCATTTTTGAGGTTTTGAAAAAAAAAAAAAAAAAAAAAACATGGGTTATAGCCCATCGTTTTTTGAATTTTTGATATTTTTTTTTAACCTCGTTTTTCATCATTTTTGAACATGGGCTATAGCCCATACCGTACGGCATACTATAGCACGACGTTTTTCATCATTTTTAAGGTTTTGAAAAAAATGAAAAAAAAAAAAAACATGGGTTATAGCCCATCGTTTTTTGAATTTTTTGATTTTTTTTTTTAACCTCATTTTTCATCATTTTTGACCATGGACTATAGCCCATATCGTACGGCATACTATAGCACGCCGTTTTTCATCATTTTTGAGGTTTTGAAAAAAATGAAAAAAAAAAAAAACATGGGTTATAGCCCATCGTTTTTTGAAATTTTGAAAAAAGAATTAAACCTCGTTTTTCATCATTTTTGCCATTGAGCCCCATTGTAAATTTGAAAGCACTATATTTCTAAAACTATGAAACATTTCAAAGATTCCTTTTCAGACAAACATGTCCACCGTAAGATGAACCTAAGTAGGCTAGAATGGGGTTGCTATGTGTAAGTATGTAGGACTAGTAGCATGCCAAAGTTTGTGCTATTGCCATAGAGAATGCATTGGGCGTTTAAGTTAAATAACTCATAAACTACAAAACATAAAAATAAAAAAAAGTTCCAGCATGTGTCTCCACAGTAAGCTGAATAATAAAAAGTGTGAATGGAGTTTCTAGGTGAAAGTGACTTTTGACGTGCCTATAAAGCTGCCATTGAGCCCCATGTTAAATGTCTCAAATTTGAAAGCACTATATTTCTAAAACTATGGAAGATTTCAAAGATTCCTTTTCAGGCAAACATGTCCACCGTAAGATGAACCTAAGTAGGCTAGAATGGGGTTGCTAGGTGTAAGTATGTAGGACTAGTAGCATGCCAAAGTTTGTGCTATTGCCATAGAGAATGCATTGGGCGTTTAAGTTAAATAACTCATAAACTACAAAACATAAAAATAAAAAAAAGTTCCAGCATGTGTCTCCACAGTAAGCTGAATAATAAAAAGTGTGAATGGAGTTTCTAGGTGAAAGTGACTTTTGACGTGCCTATAAAGCTGCCATTGAGCCCCATGTTAAATGTCTCAAATTTGAAAGCACTATATTTCTAAAACTATGGAAGATTTCAAAGGTTCCTTTTCAGGCAAACATGTCCACCGTAAGATGAACCTAAGTAGGCTAGAATGGGGTTGCTAGATGTAAGTATGTAGGACTAGTAGCATGCCAAAGTTTGTGCTATTGCCATAGAGAATGCATTGGGCGTTTAAGTTAAATAACTCATAAACTACAAAACATAAAAATAAAAAAAAGTTCCAGCATGTGTCTCCACAGTAAGCTGAATAATAAAAAGTGTGAATGGAGTTTCTAGGTGAAAGTGACTTTTGACGTGCCTATAAAGCTGCCATTGAGCCCCATGTTAAATGTCTCAAATTTGAAAGCACTATATTTCTAAAACTATGGAAGATTTCAAAGATTCCTTTTCAGGCAAACATGTCCACCGTAAGATGAACCTAAGTAGGCTAGAATGGGGTTGCTAGGTGTAAGTATGTAGGACTAGTAGCATGCCAAAGTTTGTGCTATTGCCATAGAGAATGCATTGTGTTGCGGAGGATGAGAGGAATGCTCTCATCCTCCGCAACACCCATTCTCATACACCGCTATACACCGCAAGGATATGGGCTACAGCCCATATCGTACGGCATACTATAGCACGCCGTTTTTCATAATTTTTGAGGATTTGAAAAAAATGAAAAAAATAAAAAAACATGGGTTATAGCCCATCGTTTTTTGAAATTTTGATATTTTTTTTTAACCTTGTTTTTCATCATTTTTGAACATGGGCTATAGCCCATACCGTACGGCATACTATAGCACGCCGTTTTTCATCATTTTTGAGGTTTTGAAAAAAATGAAAAAAAAAAAAAACATGGGTTATAGCCCATCGTTTTTTGAAATTTTGATATTTTTTTTTAACCTCGTTTTTCATCATTTTTGAACATGGGCTATAGCCCATACCGTACGGCATACTATAGCACGCCGTTTTTCATCATTTTTGAGGTTTTGAAAAAAAAAAAAAAAAAAAAAAACATGGGTTATAGCCCATCGTTTTTTGAAATTTTGATTTTTTTTTTTAACCTCGTTTTTCATCATTTTTTAACATGGGCTATAGCCCATACCGTACGGCATACTATAGCACGCCGTTTTTCATCATTTTTGAGGTTTTGAAAAAAATGAAAAAATGAAAAGAACGATGGGTTATAGCCCATCGTTTTTTGAATTTTTTTTTAACCTAATTTTTCATCATTTTTGACCATGGACTATAGCCCATATCGTACGGCATACTATAGCACGCCGTTTTTCATCATTTTTGAGGTTTTGAAAAAAATTTAAAAATGAAAAGAACGATGGGTTATAGCCCATCGTTTTTTGAATTTTTTGAATTTTTTTTTAACCTCATTTTTCATCATTTTTGACCATGGACTATAGCCCATATCGTACGGCATACTATAGCACGCCGTTTTTCATCATTTTTGAGGTTTTGAAAAAAAAAACAAAAAAAAACATGGGTTATATATAGCCCATCGTTTTTTGAAATTTTGATTTTTTTTTTTAACCTCGTTTTTCATCATTTTTGAACATGGGCTATAGCCCATACCGTACGGCATACTATAGCACGCCGTTTTTCATCATTTTTGAGGTTTTGAAAAAAATGAAAAAATGAAAAGAACGATGGGTTATAGCCCATCGTTTTTTTAATTTTTTGATTTTTTTTTTTTAACCTCATTTTTCATCATTTTTGACCATGGACTATAGCCCATATCGTACGGCATAGGCCTACTATAGCACGCCGTTTTTCATAATTTTTGAGGATTTGAAAAAAAAAGAAAAAAACGATGGGTTATAGCCCATCGTTTTTTGAAATTTTTATATATATTTTTTTTACCTCGTTTTTCATCATTTTTGAACATGGGCTATAGCCCATACCGTACGGCATATTATAGCACGCCGTTTTTCATCATTTTTGAGGTTTTGATAAAAATGGGGAAAAAAAATGAAAAAAACATGGGTTATAGCCCATCGTTTTTTGAAATTTTTATATATTTTTTTAACCTCGTTTTTCATCATTTTTGAACATGGGCTATAGCCCATACCGTACGGCATATTATAGCACGCCGTTTTTCATCATTTTTGAGGTTTTGAAAAAAAAAAAAAAAAAAAAACATGGGTTATAGCCCATCGTTTTTTGAATTTTTTGAAAAAAAAATTAACCTCGTTTTTCATCATTTTTGAACATGGGCTATAGCCCATACCGTACGGCATATTATAGCACGCCGTTTTTCATCATTTTTGAGGTTTTGAAAAAAATGAAAAAAAAAAAAACATGGGTTATAGCCCATCGTTTTTTGAAATTTTGATTTTTTTTTTAACCTAGTTTTTCATCATTTTTTAACATGGGCTATAGCCCATACCGTACGGCATACTATAGCACGCCGTTTTTCATCATTTTTGAGGTTTTGAAAAAAATGAAAAAATGAAAAGAACGATGGGTTATAGCCCATCGTTTTTTGAATTTTTTGAATTTTTTTTTAACCTCATTTTTCATCATTTTTGACCATGGACTATAGCCCATATCGTACGGCATACTATAGCACGCCGTTTTTCATCATTTTTGAGGTTTTGAAAAAAAAAAAAAAAAAAAAAAAACATGGGTTATATATAGCCCATCGTTTTTTGAAATTTTGATTTTTTTTTTAACCTCGTTTTTCATCATTTTTGAACATGGGCTATAGCCCATACCGTACGGCATACTATAGCACGCCGTTTTTCATCATTTTTGAGGTTTTGAAAAAAATGAAAAAATGAAAAGAACGATGGGTTATAGCCCATCGTTTTTTTGATTTTTTGATTTTTTTTTTTTAACCTCATTTTTCATCATTTTTGACCATGGACTATAGCCCATATCGTACGGCATAGGCCTACTATAGCACGCCGTTTTTCATAATTTTTGAGGATTTGAAAAAAAAAGAAAAAAACGATGGGTTATAGCCCATCGTTTTTTGAAATTTTTATATATTTTTTTTTTACCTCGTTTTTCATCATTTTTGAACATGGGCTATAGCCCATACCGTACGGCATATTATAGCACGCCGTTTTTCATCATTTTTGAGGTTTTGATAAAAATGGGGAAAAAAAATGAAAAAAACATGGGTTATAGCCCATCGTTTTTTGAAATTTTTATATATTTTTTTAACCTCGTTTTTCATCATTTTTGAACATGGGCTATAGCCCATACCGTACGGCATATTATAGCACGCCGTTTTTCATCATTTTTGAGGTTTTGAAAAAAAAAAAAAAAAAAAAAACATGGGTTATAGCCCATCGTTTTTTGAATTTTTGATATTTTTTTTTAACCTCGTTTTTCATCATTTTTGAACATGGGCTATAGCCCATACCGTACGGCATACTATAGCACGACGTTTTTCATCATTTTTAAGGTTTTGAAAAAAATGAAAAAAAAAAAAAACATGGGTTATAGCCCATCGTTTTTTGAATTTTTTGATTTTTTTTTTTAACCTCATTTTTCATCATTTTTGACCATGGACTATAGCCCATATCGTACGGCATACTATAGCACGCCGTTTTTCATCATTTTTGAGGTTTTGAAAAAAATGAAAAAAAAAAAAAACATGGGTTATAGCCCATCGTTTTTTGAAATTTTGAAAAAAGAATTAAACCTCGTTTTTCATCATTTTTGCCATTGAGCCCCATTGTAAATTTGAAAGCACTATATTTCTAAAACTATGAAACATTTCAAAGATTCCTTTTCAGACAAACATGTCCACCGTAAGATGAACCTAAGTAGGCTAGAATGGGGTTGCTATGTGTAAGTATGTAGGACTAGTAGCATGCCAAAGTTTGTGCTATTGCCATAGAGAATGCATTGGGCGTTTAAGTTAAATAACTCATAAACTACAAAACATAAAAATAAAAAAAAGTTCCAGCATGTGTCTCCACAGTAAGCTGAATAATAAAAAGTGTGAATGGAGTTTCTAGGTGAAAGTGACTTTTGACGTGCCTATAAAGCTGCCATTGAGCCCCATGTTAAATGTCTCAAATTTGAAAGCACTATATTTCTAAAACTATGGAAGATTTCAAAGATTCCTTTTCAGGCAAACATGTCCACCGTAAGATGAACCTAAGTAGGCTAGAATGGGGTTGCTAGGTGTAAGTATGTAGGACTAGTAGCATGCCAAAGTTTGTGCTATTGCCATAGAGAATGCATTGGGCGTTTAAGTTAAATAACTCATAAACTACAAAACATAAAAATAAAAAAAAGTTCCAGCATGTGTCTCCACAGTAAGCTGAATAATAAAAAGTGTGAATGGAGTTTCTAGGTGAAAGTGACTTTTGACGTGCCTATAAAGCTGCCATTGAGCCCCATGTTAAATGTCTCAAATTTGAAAGCACTATATTTCTAAAACTATGGAAGATTTCAAAGATTCCTTTTCAGGCAAACATGTCCACCGTAAGATGAACCTAAGTAGGCTAGAATGGGGTTGCTAGATGTAAGTATGTAGGACTAGTAGCATGCCAAAGTTTGTGCTATTGCCATAGAGAATGCATTGGGCGTTTAAGTTAAATAACTCATAAACTACAAAACATAAAAATAAAAAAAAGTTCCAGCATGTGTCTCCACAGTAAGCTGAATAATAAAAAGTGTGAATGGAGTTTCTAGGTGAAAGTGACTTTTGACGTGCCTATAAAGCTGCCATTGAGCCCCATGTTAAATGTCTCAAATTTGAAAGCACTATATTTCTAAAACTATGGAAGATTTCAAAGATTCCTTTTCAGGCAAACATGTCCACCGTAAGATGAACCTAAGTAGGCTAGAATGGGGTTGCTAGGTGTAAGTATGTAGGACTAGTAGCATGCCAAAGTTTGTGCTATTGCCATAGAGAATGCATTGTGTTGCGGAGGATGAGAGGAATGCTCTCATCCTCCGCAACACCCATTCTCATACACCGCTATACACCGCAAGGATATGGGCTACAGCCCATACCGTACGGCATACTATAGCACGCCGTTTTTCATCATTTTTGAGGTTTTGAAAAAAATGAAAAAAAAAAAAAACATGGGTTATAGCCCATCGTTTTTTGAAATTTTGATTTTTTTTTTTAACCTCGTTTTTCATCATTTTTTAACATGGGCTATAGCCCATACCGTACGGCATACTATAGCACGCCGTTTTTCATCATTTTTGAGGTTTTGAAAAAAATGAAAAAATGAAAAGAACGATGGGTTATAGCCCATCGTTTTTTGAATTTTTTTTTAACCTAATTTTTCATCATTTTTGACCATGGACTATAGCCCATATCGTACGGCATACTATAGCACGCCGTTTTTCATCATTTTTGAGGTTTTGAAAAAAATTTAAAAATGAAAAGAACGATGGGTTATAGCCCATCGTTTTTTGAATTTTTTGAATTTTTTTTTAACCTCATTTTTCATCATTTTTGACCATGGACTATAGCCCATATCGTACGGCATACTATAGCACGCCGTTTTTCATCATTTTTGAGGTTTTGAAAAAAAAAAAAAAAAAAAACATGGGTTATATATAGCCCATCGTTTTTTGAAATTTTGATTTTTTTTTTTAACCTCGTTTTTCATCATTTTTGAACATGGGCTATAGCCCATACCGTACGGCATACTATAGCACGCCGTTTTTCATCATTTTTGAGGTTTTGAAAAAAATGAAAAAATGAAAAGAACGATGGGTTATAGCCCATCGTTTTTTTAATTTTTTGATTTTTTTTTTTTAACCTCATTTTTCATCATTTTTGACCATGGACTATAGCCCATATCGTACGGCATAGGCCTACTATAGCACGCCGTTTTTCATAATTTTTGAGGATTTGAAAAAAAAAGAAAAAAACGATGGGTTATAGCCCATCGTTTTTTGAAATTTTTATATATATTTTTTTTACCTCGTTTTTCATCATTTTTGAACATGGGCTATAGCCCATACCGTACGGCATATTATAGCACGCCGTTTTTCATCATTTTTGAGGTTTTGATAAAAATGGGGAAAAAAAATGAAAAAAACATGGGTTATAGCCCATCGTTTTTTGAAATTTTTATATATTTTTTTAACCTCGTTTTTCATCATTTTTGAACATGGGCTATAGCCCATACCGTACGGCATATTATAGCACGCCGTTTTTCATCATTTTTGAGGTTTTGAAAAAAAAAAAAAAAAAAAAACATGGGTTATAGCCCATCGTTTTTTGAATTTTTTGAAAAAAAAATTAACCTCGTTTTTCATCATTTTTGAACATGGGCTATAGCCCATACCGTACGGCATATTATAGCACGCCGTTTTTCATCATTTTTGAGGTTTTGAAAAAAATGAAAAAAAAAAAAACATGGGTTATAGCCCATCGTTTTTTGAAATTTTGATATTTTTTTTTAACCTCGTTTTTCATCATTTTTGAACATGGGCTATAGCCCATACCGTACGGCATACTATAGCACGACGTTTTTCATCATTTTTAAGGTTTTGAAAAAAATGAAAAAAAAAAAAAACATGGGTTATAGCCCATCGTTTTTTGAATTTTTTGAATTTTTTTTAACCTCATTTTTTGAATTTTTGACCATGGACTATAGCCCATATCGTACGGCATACTATAGCACGCCGTTTTTCATCATTTTTGAGGTTTTGAAAAAAATGAAAAAATGAAAAGAACGATGGGTTATAGCCCATCGTTTTTTGAAATTTTTGATATTTTTTTTTAACCTCATTTTTCATCATTTTTGACCATGGACTATAGCCCATATCGTACGGCATAGGCCTACTATAGCACGCCGTTTTTCATAATTTTTGAGGATTTGAAAAAAAAAGAAAAAAACGATGGGTTATAGCCCATCGTTTTTTGAAATTTTGATATTTTTTTTTTACCTCGTTTTTCATCATTTTTGAACATGGGCTATAGCCCATACCGTACGGCATACTATAGCACGCCGTTTTTCATCATTTTTGAGGTTTTGATGTTCCAGCATGTGTCTCCACAGTAAGCTGAATAATAAAAAGTGTGAATGGAGTTTCTAGGTGAAAGTGACTTTTGACGTGCCTATAAAGCTGCCATTGAGCCCCATGTTAAATGTCTCAAATTTGAAAGCACTATATTTCTAAAACTATGGAAGATTTCAAAGATTCCTTTTCAGGCAAACATGTCCACCGTAAGATGAACCTAAGTAGGCTAGAATGGGGTTGCTAGATGTAAGTATGTAGGACTAGTAGCATGCCAAAGTTTGTGCTATTGCCATAGAGAATGCATTGGGCGTTTAAGTTAAATAACTCATAAACTACAAAACATAAAAATAAAAAAAAGTTCCAGCATGTGTCTCCACAGTAAGCTGAATAATAAAAAGTGTGAATGGAGTTTCTAGGTGAAAGTGACTTTTGACGTGCCTATAAAGCTGCCATTGAGCCCCATGTTAAATGTCTCAAATTTGAAAGCACTATATTTCTAAAACTATGGAAGATTTCAAAGATTCCTTTTCAGGCAAACATGTCCACCGTAAGATGAACCTAAGTAGGCTAGAATGGGGTTGCTAGGTGTAAGTATGTAGGACTAGTAGCATGCCAAAGTTTGGGGTCGACTGGGGTCGTATTCTTATACTTATTCTTATACTGTGATGTGGTCCTATATGCTGTGACATGTCTTTCTGCCCTGGTGTGGAGTGGTGCGCGCGCCCCGTGCATCGCCCAGATGAAGATGGCATAGTGGGCCTGGGCGTGATTGAGGATGCAGAGCGCGGTGGACAGCCGTGATTGGCGGAGGAGGCCTGAGTCCCACAAGACACCTCAGTCAGTGGCTAACGAGGGTGGCCTTTCCTCTACATAAGAGAGGAGCAGAGGAGAGTGCGGCACGCAGGGGACAGACCTGTCTTCCTCGGCTCCCAACCGGCCACCGCCCTTCCTTATGTTGTTATGTTTTGTTACTCTGAGTTTGTTGCGTTGTGTCCAAACCTTTATCGGAGATTTTGAGTTAAAGTCCTGTTTTTCGTTAAGGAGGTAAGCCCCATGTGTTTTGTTTTGTTAGGGAAGATTATTTTGTTTCTAGTTATTTTCTTATTTAATTTATCCGTTGCCCTAAACCCCTTTACCTCTGTTGTAAATATCATTTCCGTTAATAAACCCATATTTGCTTTTCAACCTTTGTTCGAGTGGCTGCTTGGGAGTTGGGGAAGGCGGGAGCGTCATATTTCGTGTTGGGTACCAGATCCCCTAGACTGGTGCATAACATGAATTGGGGGCTCGCCAAACCACTTTTTTCCGCGTGATGTGTGGTAAGGTAATTATTTTTTGTCTCTGGTTGGCAGTTTTGACAGTTGTAAGTATGGAATTTAAAATTGATGATTTCGTGGCAAACCCTTCTTGGAGTAAAATTGAGAAATGTAAAAAATCAGAGCTGTTAGTGGTGGCAACTAGCTATGATTTAAGCGTGTCTCTCTATGCCCCAAAGGCTGAGCTCCGACATGAGGTGTGTGCAAAACTGACGGAGATGGGCGTTCTACCTGCGGCTGGACACAGTGAGAAGGGAGAGGAGGCTCCGCCAGGAGAGGTTGCTGGGGCGGAGGCTACAGATTCGCCCTCCACTAGTGCGGGCTCTTTCTCCCAATCACTACAGGCAGGTGAGATGAGTAAAACAAGTGATCTCCGGTTGACACTCCAAATAAAGGAGTTGGAGGTAAAAGCCCTGGAATTACGGCTGAGAACCGTGACACTTGAGAACGAGAGAGCACAAAGGTCTGGTACCTATAACACTGTTGGTGGCAGCAATACGGCAGGGTTGGACATTGGTAGAAATATAGCATTGGTGCCACCCTTTCGAGAGTCTGAAGTTGATTCATATTTTGGTGCGTTTGAGCGTATTGCCATGGCGTTGAAATGGCCGAAGGAGTCATGGGCAATATTGGTACAGTGCAAATTAAGTGGAAAAGCCCAAGAAGTGTGCGCTACGTTATCGATTGATCAGAGTCTCGATTATGAGACGCTTAAACAGAGTGTTTTGCGAGTTTACGAGCTCGTCCCCGAAGCATATCGACAACGGTTTCGAAGTAAAGAGAAAACTGCCAGCCAGAGTTATGTGGAGTTCGCACGGGAGAAGAGCACCTTGTTTGACAAGTGGTGTCAGTCTTCAGGCATATGTACCGTGGCTGAGATGCGAGAGTTAATTTTGTTGGAAGACTTTAAAAGGGGCCTACATGAAAGAATTGTGACATATCTTAATGAGCAAAAGGTGTTATCAGTAACCAAAGCTGCGATCCTGGCTGATGAGTTTATTTTAACTCATAAATCGGTATTCTCTGCCCCAACATATCATGGTTATGCGGCAACATCAGAAAGAAGGTCCCCTAAATTCAACCGTAGAACCATGACACCAGCAATGGGCGAGAATCGCGAGTGTTATTATTGCCGTGAGCCAGGCCATTTGATTGCACAGTGTCCTCAGTGTCCAAGTAAAAGAGGACAAGTTAATAACACCCCAGCAGGCATTGGCCTGATTAAAACTGTCAGTTCGCCTGATAACCAGCCCGAGCGGGCAGAGACGGAGGTTGATGCTACTTTTAATCCGTTTGTATTTGATGGTTTTGTTTCGGTGACCGGCGAGGAAAAAGACAAAGTGCAAGTAAAAATCTTACGGGATACAGGGGCTTATCATTCATTTATGTTGGATTCGGTTCTGCCACTTTCGAATGACACTTCGTGTAACGCTGATTTGCTTGTGTGGGGCATCAAAATGAGCGTGGTTAAAGCCCCTTTACATTTCGTACATTTCGGTTCACCCCTGGTGGCAGGGCGATTTAAAGTAGCTGTGCGGCCTCAGTTGCCGATCGCTGGTATTGATTTTATTCTCGGTAATGACATAGCGGGAGGACAAGTTTTCCCTACGCCCGAAGTTGTCGAAATTCCTAATTTGGATTGCGAGTCCCCTGTGTCCACAATGCCAAATGTGTTTCCTGTGTGCGCGGTTACACGCGCACAGGCCCGTAAAATGGGTAATGTGGTTGATTTGTCTGAATCATTTCTGGCTGACGAAAATGAACTCACTCAGTCACTTGCTCTCCCTGAGAAAAATGATGAAATTGTCAATGTGTCTGATGCATCTATGGTTGAACCTGAATTGAGTCTAAATGTGACAAAGGAAATGTTAATAACCGCTCAGAAAGAGGACCCGTCATTGACTGTGTGTTTGTCCTCTGCCATAGCCAGTGAGGGAGGCCAAAATCCCGTTTCTTTTTTTTTGGAGGGTGGAGTGTTGATGAGGAGCTGGAGCCCTGATGACAGCGAGGTGGTCACTGTTCATCAGGTAGTAGTGCCAACTGAATATAGACCACAGGTACTTAGCATTGCCCATGATTCCAGCTTAGCTGGACATCTGGGAATAAAAAAAACATATTATCGAGTGTTGCGTAATTTCTATTGGCCGGGGCTGAAAGCCGACGTAGCCAAATACTGCCGGTCTTGTCACACTTGTCAAATTGTAGGGAAACCCAACCAGCCTGTCCCACCCGCCCCTCTACATCCAATTCCTGTGATTGGGGAGCCGTTTGAGGAGGTGATTATAGATTGTGTGGGTCCACTACTAAAAACCAAGTCTGGAAACCAATATTTGTTAACGGTGATGTGCGCTGCTACCCGATACCCGGAGGCCATCCCGTTGAAAAATATAAAAACCAAATCTGTATTGAAGGCCCTTATCAAATTTTTTTCCACTTTCGGGCTACCGATTTCGGCCCAAACAGACCGAGGAACGAATTTTATGTCTAAAGTGTTCGCACAGGTTATGGGAGAACTGAAAATTAAACATAAAACGTCAAGTGCTTACCATCCAGAGTCTCAAGGTGCGCTGGAGAGGTTTCACCAGACACTAAAGTCCATGTTACGAAAATATTGCCTGGAATCCGATAAAGACTGGGATGAGGGCGTCCCTCTTTTATTATTTGCTGTGAGAGAAACCATTCAGGAGTCGTTAGGGTTTAGTCCCTGTGATCTGGTGTTTGGACACACTGTGCGCGGCCCGTTACAACTGCTTAAAGAGAAGTGGTTGTCGGAGTCACCAAAAATTGAACATAAGGTGCTTGACTATGTGAATGCTTTCCGTCAGCGCCTCCATCATGTGTGTGAGTTGGCTCGTGAAAACTTGAGCAAGGCTCAGTCTAAAATGAAGCGGCGCTACGACAAAAAGTCAGTGCTCAGAACGTTCCAATCCGGAGATAAAGTGCTATTACTGCTCCCCTTTGCCGGTTCAAGTCTTCACCCACGATTTTCAGGCCCGTATGTGGTGGAACGAAAAATGAGTGATACTAATTACGTGGTAAAAACGCCAGATAGAAAACAAAAGGCTCGGGTATGTCATATTAATATGATGAAGAAGTATGTTGGTAGAGATTGTGAAGTACAACCACCTCCCGCGGCATCAGTGGTCCCAATGTGTGTTGCTGCTCCCCCGAAGTATAATTTGGCTGAGGATGGATTAATTGAAAAGAGTGGATCGATGCCCGTGGCTCGTTTGGGCAACTCTGATGTACTGCGTAATTTACAGTCCTTTTTGGCTCATTTGTCTGGGTCTGCTCGGGCAGATATCATTCGGTTAATCGAAAACAATTTATTACTTTTTTCCGACCATCCTCGCCAGACTTCCGTTTTGTGCCACGACATTGATATAGAAGGGCATAACCCCATTAAGCAACACGCATATCGTGTTAACCCCACAAAGAGAGCACTGATGCAGCAGGAGGTACAATACTTGGTGGAAAATAAATTGGCTGTTCCTAGTAACAGCGCATGGAGCAGTCCGTGCCTGTTGATTCCTAAATCTGACAACACAAAACGTTTTTGTACGGATTACCGAAAGGTTAATTCAGTTACCAAGCCGGACTCTTTTCCGCTCCCGTTGATGATGGATTGTATTGACAGAGTCGGTTCTGCGAAATTTGTAACAAAGTTGGACTTGTTAAAAGGTTTCTGGCAAATCCCCTTAACCCCGCGAGCGTCGGAAATATCCGCATTTGTGACACCCGATGATTTTCTCCAATATACTGTTATGCCGTTTGGGTTGCGTAATGCGCCCGCCACGTTCCAGCGCCTGATGCGTAATGTCCTGGCTGGAGTGGAGTGTTGCGAGGCCTACATGGATGATGTGGTGGCGTACTCTGATACATGGTCTGATCATATGAAAACGGTTGCTCTTATTTTCAGCCGCCTCCGGGACGCAAACCTAACTCTAAACCTCGCTAAGTGTGAATTTGGTAAAGGCACGGTAACATATTTGGGTAAACATGTGGGCCAGGGGCAGGTTCGTCCGGTGGAAGAGAAAGTGAGAGCTGTCGTTGAGTTTGCTGTACCAAAGACAAAGAAATGTTTGCGCCGTTTTATCGGTATGTGTGGCTATTATCGGGGTTTTTGCAGAAACTTTTCTGTGGTCGTGGCTCCTCTCACAGCAATGGTTAGCCCTGTAAAACCGTTTGTGTGGTCACCAGCTTGTCAGGCGGCATTTGAAGCTGCTAAAGCATTGCTGTGCAGCACACCCGTCCTTGCGGCACCTGTTTTCAGTAAACCTTTTAAATTAGAGGTTGATGCGAGTGGATATGGGGGCTGTTCTTCTGCAGGAGGATGAGCAGAATGTGGATCATCCCGTGTGCTACTTTTCTAAGAAATTTAACAAACACCAGTTGAATTATAGCACAGTGGAAAAGGAGGCTCTGGCGATGTTGTTAGCCCTGCAGTATTTTGAAGTGTATATTGGGTCTACCCCCGAAACTGTTAAAGTTTTTACAGACCATAACCCTTTAGTATTTATAGCCAGGATGCAAAACTCTAATCAGAGGTTAATGCGTTGGTCTATTGCATTGCAGGAATTCAATCTGGAGATTTGCCACAAAAAAGGTACCGATAATATAATTGCAGATGCCCTATCAAGAGGATTTTGATACAACCTCGGAAAGGATTGAGCACTCTAGGGGAGTGCTAAATTCTTGAGGAGGGGGGTGTTACGACTGGGGTCGTATTCTTATACTTATTCTTATACTGTGATGTGGTCCTATATGCTGTGACATGTCTTTCTGCCCTGGTGTGGAGTGGTGCGCGCGCCCCGTGCATCGCCCAGATGAAGATGGCATAGTGGGCCTGGGCGTGATTGAGGATGCAGAGCGCGGTGGACAGCCGTGATTGGCGGAGGAGGCCTGAGTCCCACAAGACACCTCAGTCAGTGGCTAACGAGGGTGGCCTTTCCTCTACATAAGAGAGGAGCAGAGGAGAGTGCGGCACGCAGGGGACAGACCTGTCTTCCTCGGCTCCCAACCGGCCACCGCCCTTCCTTATGTTGTTATGTTTTGTTACTCTGAGTTTGTTGCGTTGTGTCCAAACCTTTATCGGAGATTTTGAGTTAAAGTCCTGTTTTTCGTTAAGGAGGTAAGCCCCATGTGTTTTGTTTTGTTAGGGAAGATTATTTTGTTTCTAGTTATTTTCTTATTTAATTTATCCGTTGCCCTAAACCCCTTTACCTCTGTTGTAAATATCATTTCCGTTAATAAACCCATATTTGCTTTTCAACCTTTGTTCGAGTGGCTGCTTGGGAGTTGGGGAAGGCGGGAGCGTCATATTTCGTGTTGGGTACCAGATCCCCTAGACTGGTGCATAACAGTGCTATTGCCATAGAGAATGCATTGGGCGTTTAAGTTAAATAACTCATAAACTACAAAACATAAAAATAAAAAAAAGTTCCAGCATGTGTCTCCACAGTAAGCTGAATAATAAAAAGTGTGAATGGAGTTTCTAGGTGAAAGTGACTTTTGACGTGCCTATAAAGCTGCCATTGAGCCCCATGTTAAATGTCTCAAATTTGAAAGCACTATATTTCTAAAACTATGGAAGATTTCAAAGATTCCTTTTCAGGCAAACATGTCCACCGTAAGATGAACCTAAGTAGGCTAGAATGGGGTTGCTAGATGTAAGTATGTAGGACTAGTAGCATGCCAAAGTTTGTGCTATTGCCATAGAGAATGCATTGGGCGTTTAAGTTAAATAACTCATAAACTACAAAACATAAAAATAAAAAAAAGTTCCAGCATGTGTCTCCACAGTAAGCTGAATAATAAAAAGTGTGAATGGAGTTTCTAGGTGAAAGTGACTTTTGACGTGCCTATAAAGCTGCCATTGAGCCCCATGTTAAATGTCTCAAATTTGAAAGCACTATATTTCTAAAACTATGGAAGATTTCAAAGATTCCTTTTCAGGCAAACATGTCCACCGTAAGATGAACCTAAGTAGGCTAGAATGGGGTTGCTAGGTGTAAGTATGTAGGACTAGTAGCATGCCAAAGTTTGTGCTATTGCCATAGAGAATGCATTAGGCGTTTAAGTTAAATAACTCATAAACTACAAAACATAAAAATAAAAAAAAGTTCCAGCATGTGTCTCCACAGTAAGCTGAATAATAAAAAGTGTGAATGGAGTTTCTAGGTGAAAGTGACTTTTGACGTGCCTATAAAGCTGCCATTGAGCCCCATGTTAAATGTCTCAAATTTGAAAGCACTATATTTCTAAAACTATGGAAGATTTCAAAGATTCCTTTTCAGGCAAACATGTCCACCATAAGATGAACCTACGTAGGCTAGAATGGGGTTGCTAGGTGTAAGTATGTAGGACTAGTAGCATGCCAAAGTTTGTGCTATTGCCATAGAGAATGCATTGGGCGTTTAAGTTAAACTAGAAAGCAGTTCCCTGCAGAAACTGCGTGGGCTCGCCAAAAGACGCAATGTATATAATGTACAGTAGAAAATGTATTAAAGCTGAAAGAAAAGTTTAAAAAATAATGTATAAAAATTGGTAAAAAGAATAAGCATAAATAACTGCATAAAGCGGAATAAAGTATGTGGAAGTAGTACGATGCCCAAAAAGTGGCAGAATAAAGTAAGTAAAGTATTACTGTCTACTAATGATTTGTAATGTATGAATAATGCTTTACAATGTATTCTTGATGAATTAAGAAAAGGTAAAAAAGAAAAAGAAAAAAAAGAACTGTGAAAAATGGGACCTTTCTTCCATCGACTCTCATTATAAAGAATGTAAAAAAAGTTAAAAAGTTAAAAAGTATAAAAAGTATAAAACTTTGTAAAAATTCTAATTGGAGCAATAATAACTGCAAAGAGCTGAACAGTTTGAAGTTTGAACTAAATTTCTAGCATAAAGTATGTGGAAGTAGTAAGAAACCGAAAAAAAACGGCGGAAATTGGAATAAAGAAGCGGAATAATAAATATAAACTGAGAGTAACTAGTGTGTGCTCACTGTGGCGAGCCCACAATTACTCAGAAACTACAAAACATTTCAAAGTAAAACGTTCCAGCATGTGTCTCCACAGTAAGCTGAATAATAAAAAGTGTGAATGGAGTTTCTAGGTGAAAGTGAAAAAAAAAAACAAAAAAAAAAAACGATGGGCTATAACCCATCGTTTTTTTTTCTTCATTTTTTTCAAATCCTCAAAAATGATGAAAAACGGCGTGCTATAGTATGCCGTACGGTATGGGCTATTAGACGAGCGTCTAAAAATGGGATAAAAACGTCTAAAAATAGACGTCTAAAACACGTCTAAAAATAGACGTCTATTTTTAGACGTTTTTTATCCCATTTTTGACCATGGGCTATAGCCCATACCGTACGGCATACTATAGCACGCCGTTTTTCATCATTTTTGAGGATTTGAAAAAAAATCTAAAAATCTAAAAACGATGGGCTATAACCCATCGTTTTTTTTTTCTTCATTTTTTTCAAATCCTCAAAAATGATGAAAAACGGCGTGCTATAGTATGCCGTACGGTATGGGCTATTAGACGAGCGTCTAAAAATGGGATAAAAACGTCTAAAAATAGACGTCTAAAACACGTCTAAAAATAGACGTGTTTTAGACGTCTATTTTTAGACGTTTTTTATCCCATTTTTGACCATGGGCTATAGCCCATACCGTACGGCATACTATAGCACGCCGTTTTTCATAATTTTTGACCATTGAAAAAAAATCTAAAAATCTAAAAACGATGGGCTATAACCCATCGTTTTTTTTTCTTCATTTTTTTCAAATCCTCAAAAATGATGAAAAACGGCGTGCTATAGTATGCCGTACGGTATGGGCTATTAGACGAGCGTCTAAAAATGGGATAAAAACGTCAAAAAATAGACGTCTAAAACACGTCTAAAAATAGACGTGTTTTAGACGTCTATTTTTAGACGTTTTTTATCCCATTTTTGACCATGGGCTATAGCCCATACCGTACGGCATACTATAGCACGCCGTTTTTCATCATTTTTGAGGATTTGAAAAAAAATCTAAAAACATGTCTAAAAATAGACGTGTTTTAGACGTCTATTTTTATACGTTTTTTTAGACGTCTATTTTTAGACGTTTTTTATCCCATTTTTAGAGGCACGTCTAATAGCCGGCTATTGCTCAGTGGGAAAAAAAACGAAAAAAAAAAAAACGATGGGCTATAACCCATCGGTTTTTTTTTCTTTTTTTTCAAATCCTCAAAAATGAAAAACGGCGTGCTATAGTATGCCGTACGGTATGGGCTATAGCCCATGGTCAAAAATGATGAAAAACCACGATAATGTTTTTTTTTTAAATTAAAAAAACGATGGGCTATAACCCATCGTTTTTTATTTTATTTTATTTTTAAATCCTCAAAAATGATGAAAAACGGCGTGCTATAGTATGCCGTACGCGGGTATGGGCTATAGCCCATGGTCAAAAATGATGAAAAACAAAGATATAAAAAATAAAAAAAAAAAAAAAAAAACGATGGGCTATAACCCATCGTTGTTTTTTTCATTCTTTTCAAATCCTCAAAAATGATGAAAAATGGCGTGCTATAGTATGCCGTACGATATGGGCTATAGCCCATGGTCCAAAATTATGACGTTCTCTCTACCGCAACATACTTAAAAGTTTAGCGGTGTATGAGAATGGGTGTTGCGGAGGATGAGAAACATTAGCATGTTTTGCTAACAACAGAGAAGCCTACATACTTACACCTAGCAACCCCATTCTAGCCTACTTAGGTTCATCTTACGGTGGACATGTTTGCCTGAAAAGGAATATTTGAAATATGTCATACTTTTAGAAATATAGTGCTTTCAAATTTACAATGGGGCTCAATGGCAGACATTGGCACGTCAAAAATCACTTTCACCTAGAAACTCCATTCACACTTTTTATTATTCAGCTTACTGTGGAGACACATGCTGGAACTTTTTTAATTTGAAATGTTATAGTTTCTGAGTTATTTAACTTAAACGCCCAATGCATTCTCTAGGGCAATAGCACAAACTTCGGTATGCTACTAGTCCTACATACTTACACCTAGCAACCCCATTCCAGCCTACTTAGGTTCATCTTACGGTGGACATGTTTGCCTGAAAAGGAATCTTTGAAAGTTGTCATAGTTTTAGAAATATAGTGATTTCAAATTTGAGACTTTTAATATGGGGCTCAATGGCAGATTTTGGCACGTCAAAAAAGCACTTTCACCTACAAACTCCATTCACACTTTTTATTATTCAGCTTACTGTGGAGACACATGCTGGAACGTTTTACTTTGAAATGTTTTGTAGTTTCTGAGTTATTTAACTTAAACGCCCAATGCATTCTCTATAGCAATAGCACAAACTTTGGCATGCTACTAGTCCTACATACTTAAACCTACCAACCCCATTCTAGCCTACTTAGGTTCATCTTACGGTGGACATGTTTGCCTGAAAAGGAATCTTTGAAAGGTGTCATAGTTTTAGAAATATAGTGCTTTCAAATTTGAGACTTTTATGGGGCTCAATGGTAGATTTTGGCACGTCAAAAAATTGGCCATGGCCAGAGTAGGCGAGGGGGGGGGGGGGGGGGGGGGGTTAGGCAGTCCGCCTGCCTCCTGCCTACTGCCTGGGGCCCTCTCGCCTACTCTCTCCCCTCACCTACTCTTACCCTGCTAGGAATTCTATGGATATTATCTGATTTAGCCACCGGGCCACTTAACGGCACACAGTGCTACCTACTCTAGGTGATGGTGATTTGAACCAGCACCATCCCACTAGGTATTCTATTGATATTATCTGATTTATCCACCGGGCCACTTAACAGCACACAATCATACCTACTCTAGGTGATGGTGATTTGAACCAGCACCATTCTATGTCAGGTTTGAACCGGCAGACTTCTACTATAGGTATTCTATGGATATTATCAGATTTTTCCACCAGGGCTCTTAACTGCACACACTCCTACCTACTCAGCATCCTACTAGGAGTATGTTGCCGGCATACTTCTACTAGGATATGGATATGGACAGCTTCAGTGATCTATGGATATCAATTATCCACTGTCTTTGATTTGAGTATGTCGGGGTTTGAACCGGCACACTTCTATTAGGTATACTACGGATATCATTTGACTTACCCGTTGGGCCACTGAGGCACACAATCATGGGGAATTTCTGTGCTGCTTTAAAGTTGTCCTTCTGAAAGTCAGCGTGCAAAGCAAAGTGTCACAACATGACTAATGTGGGATTTGAACCTTGGATCTTTGGATCACAAGCACAGCCACTCGTCACACTGAGCTAACTGCTGGTTACTACAACACAACGCTTTTCTGTGCTAATTGATGTTAGTGTGGAATGCAAAGTGTCACCGTAAAGACTGGGGTGGGATTGGCCCCTTTATTTCTTTGTTTGAACTTGAGTGGGGTTTGAACCCAACATCTCCCGATCATGTGGCAGTGTTCTAACACAGTGAGCCACTGGTTCCAGACAATTCACAGTGCTTTTTTGTTTGTTTTGTTATTATGTAAATCGGTCTTGAAATAAAGACTTGATTGTGGTTTGAACTCACCATCTCCCGATCATGTGGCAGCGTTCTAACACACTGACTAAATAAGTATGGTCACCTCATCACCCTGGTCTGTCTCTGAGATCAACGTGTGATTGAATGTGTATGAACATTGAACAAGATGTGAACGTGTCATTATCTGGTAGTGCACAGCATGCAATGTTTTGTCTTTATTGAGACAGATGGCGTCTGATTACAGGGCTTCACATATAACTGCTGTTTACACAGGAACTCTTTAAGTAACAAAGGTGTCTTCCACTGTCTCACACTTATGCTTGATTGATATGCTCCATTGGACTTCACACAGCCATTACACAGAAACAGCGGAAAAACAAAACATGCTGCAAAACTGCTGCAACAACTGAATATTAGTTTGAAGATTGTTGGTCAACCACTTCAGAGAATCTAAATGTGATAACAATAAGATTGGCAAGGAATGTCACTTCAAACACTAGTCATGATTTGAAAAAGGAATATAAGTCGTTACCTTCAAAAAGGAGATATAATGTTCCAGAAGTCCTTTGTTCATCAGTCGATTTCGAGGCTAGATTTAGATCCTGGCCAAGGGCCAGTAGAACAATGAAGGACATCTCTGCTCTTGTACTTCATGTTTTATGTTGTGTTCAAAGTAATATTGTATTGTATCATATGGTATTACGTGACAACCAGGAATAGTCTGGTGACCACCGGGGAGACGGGTGGCAGCCGGAATGTAGACGGCACTCAGGAGCAGTATGGGTTGGCGCCCCAGCCTGTGTCTTCCGTGAGGAAGAAGCCCAACAAACCCACGGTGAGGCCTTTAGCCGCAAGTGGCACCACCATGGGCTAGGTGGAGCCTGCAGAACCATTGCAACTAGAGAATCCACCACTCCTGAATGAAGTGCCTGGTGCTAGGAGTCTGGTGCAACACACAGGTGCCCATGGTGAGAGCAGGAGTGGACCTGGTGAGACGTAGGAGGGGCCCGGACAGGAGTCAACCCACAGAGCCTAGTCCTTCCACGCGCCAGATTGATGTGATCCTCCCGCATACCCAGTCCCGGCAGAGTAGTTCAGGAGGAACAGATTGTGTGGCCCCGGTTTTCCCCTAATGGGACTGATCGAGGGTAGCTACTGGGGCGTAAGTCGGGACTTGATCACCCCGGCTGGGTCACCTGAGTGAGGGGTATGATGTTGGGAGACCCGAAACCCAGATGACCTTGGGATACATCACCGAGGAAACGTCCCAGGTGCATCCATGAGATGAATTTTTGTTTTTTTTATCATAATAATTATATCTCCAAGCCAGGGACAAACCACATGGAAACAAATTTACCCTGTTAGCGAATGTATATACAGTAACTGGATATTTACACAGAGGGAAGACAAGATTTGTTATGCTTAATTGAGAAAATAAAAATTATAATTAAATTATTTAATTTCAATTATTCTAAAATGTGAAACAGGATACTTTGTGATGGTGAAGAAAATGGGGGGTGCATGGGGTGAGGTAAGGCCATCTCAAGACGCGACAAAAGAAAAGACTGAAATAAATAATTAAATGATGATGTCACATTGAGACAGACAGACAGACAGACCTCTCCACATCTCTCCAGACAGAACATCCAGACACACAGACCTACATACTGTACATCCAGAGTGACAGACTGACACAAATAGCCCCCTATTTGGGTCACACAGGGTTAGTGTGGCATGATGCAGGGGCTGATTTTTCTGGTATGCAGACACGGCATTGACGTGGTTTTGTTTACTTTTTGATCTTTTTTGTTATTCTTGACAGTAGCATAATTATTGCAAATGAGGGCAAACGTCAATGCTCTTGCCTCTTTTAAAGAATAAAGGTTTCAATGAATCAATCAATCAATTACTCAGACACCACCGTTACTGATGCACACGCACAAATATACAAACACTTTTATGGAGCTTCTTAATTGACACATCCAGACAAAACAAAACAGCATTTGAAGCTGTCTATTATGTCGGCACCCATGAAGAGCCCATTCTGTTGTTGTCCACCCCTTGATCGGTCTGAATGGGGCCCTTCAATCATATAACACACACTTGACTGTATGCTCCTTTGAATTATACACGCACATAAAAAACACACATTTTGAACGGTTCATAGAATAGGGGCCCACCCTCTTGCAAGGGGGTGTCCTATTTATCACAGATATAGAGAAGCTTGTGTGGTCCACCAACATCGTCCTAAACGTACTCTGACATGAATGGACCCGATTGTGGATGACAGCGAGTCTGTCTGCAGGGACGAGGTCAGAAAACGGACGAGCTCAGACACAATGGAGTCGTAAGAAACAACCTCGTTCTAACGTTAAGGAACTGATCGTGGACAAAAGGAGGCCAATAACAGAGAACGGCCCCATCTATGACCCTGTAACCAACGCTACTACCGTCGTACAACGGAGGCTACTAAGAAGAGGCCCAGTGACGACCCACCACCTCGGCCACATGCTATAGCATCATGGAGGAGCAGATGGAGTGTTCCTGTGCTTTACTGTAAATCCTGTTCGGATCAAGGTTCTGTTTTTATTAGCTCTATAGTGCCTAGAGACTATCATCATCATCATTTTTCGACCGTGGTCGAGATCTTGGATTTCATAATGCCTGCACGCCAGACTTCACGGTCCTTCATTACCATCCCCAGTTCTTGCTTACTGATGCGTCATGTGTCAGCGATGAGGGCATACGACAGTTTTCTACCTCTGGTCTGCTTTGAGGCAGGACTCCAGAGGAGAAGGGAAGATATAACCTCATTGTCAGCTCTGTAGCAGTGGCCGGCAAACTGTGTTCTATCTAGAGACTATAGTCTACCGATGTAAATTAGCATTCTTACGAAACTCACTGTCAAAACGATTTTAAATGCATCACAGTGTTATGGGTGGCGTGAGACATGTGGAGGGAGTTTACACATCAGTGTGAGAACACGTTTATTGTAATTGAACTGCAAATACAAGCAGAGGTCTGATCATTCACAATGAATTATGAAAAGAAAAACACTCGAAAAGCAAAAAGATGGCATTCTTTGACTTCATGCATTTGTATCCTGTTTTTCATGGTTTTTGAAAAGATGAAAATCATGAAAAACGACATACTGTACTGTATGTTGTGTTTCATGATTTTCAACGACATACTATAGTATTACGATAAACTAACAAATATGAAAATCATGAAAAACAACATAGGCCTATATAGTATGTTGTTTTTCATGATTAGTAGCCTAGCTACATCTTCCATTAGAACAACTTTCTACCACAGCACATGTGAAGGTCACACTGTTTGATGTCAGGAGTCAGGACACATGTTCTGTCTGCTTTCAGCCTGGTTGTTGCTGTTTTTTAGGATAGGGAAATGTAAAAGACCTGTGTAACTATTGAGCTTCAGTATTTCTCCATTCTCCAAGCTGCTTGAATTGGGAATGATGTTCATATACTGTATAGGCCTTCTACTAGCGTTCAAACACCATGGCCCTCCTGGACTTTCCGTCTGAATGAGGACAGGTGGTTTCAGGCCGGGGGTGCTTGGGTGGTGCAGAGGTAAAGTACCTTCCCACCACTTGCGTTCGGATGAACCACAGTGGATTTGACCGTCTATACTAGCACAATTAGCAAATTTCTATTTTAGTCTTTGGAATGAAACTTAATTTCACTAGTAAGAGACCACACTTTCGCT
Source organism: Protomyctophum parallelum (assembly GCF_964188405.1). NCBI lineage: Eukaryota > Metazoa > Chordata > Actinopteri > Myctophiformes > Myctophidae > Protomyctophum > Protomyctophum parallelum. Next base: position 20,135,840 of record NC_139706.1, on the reverse strand, counting down.
CAAGGTTAACAGTTTATTGAAACAGAGTGAGGAACTGTAGAATCGTTCGTAAAGAAGAAGGAAGTTCCAGGATGCGTTGTATATTACTCAGCAAGAATCTTTATTAGTTGCTAAGGAGTCGCATTTAGAGTTCAATAAAAAGTAACAGAGTTGGACAGCATGAGATGACAATTCCGAAGTATGACCCCAGATACGACTCTCAGTATGACTCCAGATGCGGCTGCAGATCGTTGCAAGCATTGTCATTATATAGTTGTGTGCATGTGTGTGTGCGTGCATGTGTGTGCATGTGTATGCGTGTGTGTGTGTGTGTGTGTGGGGGTGTGTGTGGGTGTGTGTGTGTGTATGTGTGTGTGGGGGTGTGTGTGGGTGTGTGTGTGTAATTAGTCCGACATGGCATCACTCTATGAGTTGAGTTTATAACAATGTTCATTCTATGCAATGTGCATAGAATGACATGGCGCGTGGTCAGGAGTCACAAGCCCCAAAATTCCACAGAGTTGCACACAATACTATATACTGCAGAGAGAGGCCCGAGGCCTCAAAAATATCCTATAGAACCCAAGGTAGGGCGAGTCTCAGGGTGGGGGCATAGTCTCGATTTTTAAGAATAGTGAAAATAGCCGATCTACAAGTGCAGTACTCACAACCCATGTTTGGTCTGTCGTGGAGCAGAACAAACAACTTGGTTGAGAGATCGCAGGTGTATTTATACTGTGGTGATTGCACCAGGGATTGGCCGGGTGATAATGAAAGGCAGGTGAGTTTGATAAGGAGGGAGGACTTGTTGATAATGAGGGAGGAGTGGTTAAAGGTCAAGTGAAAGGAGGTCTCTTCTCCCGAAACTGCGTTGTATAAATACAACTTCCCTTAGTCACGTTTTAGTCACCTGGAATGTTTTAGTGTTAGTCTAGTTTTAGTCGATTAAATCTACAGTTGATTTAGTCGACTAAAATGTATTTTGGCGGGCCTTGATGCCGTCGTAATGACTGATTTTACACTTGCTGAAAATAGCCGATCTACTAGATCAGCTATTTTCAGCAACCAAGTGTAAAATGACTTATACTGGATCTCTTGTCCACTAGTCCCTTCCTAACATTTTAGTCTAGTTTTTATACGAAATTGTCAGTATATTTAGTCTTAGTTTTAGTCATCATATAGCTTAGTTTTTATTTAGTTTCAATTTAGTTTTCGTCAGTGGAAAAAGGTAGTCGACAAACAATTTTCGTCTTAGTTTTAGTCGACAAAAACAACACTGGTTCGGGGGAGGGTGAAGGTGATATTTGTTAGCTGCACGTCCTGCGGCGGTATGGCTGTCAGCTGCTGTTGTTGCGGTTGTTTGTTTGTTTTTATGTTTCTTATTTATATACATTTGTTTCCTTTATTCATTCATAATGCCAGTCTACATAATTATACAGTTTTTGTTATTTGTTATTCAGCACATTGCAACGTCTAGTTCTAGAGTTAAGGTGGTAAATAACCACAGACCACAAAGGGGCGGAGTGCCACAACATAACATTGAATGAGGAAGCTGCACATTTCATCATTTTGTAAAATACATTCAATGTGTCTGTCTTCTACAGATAAAAGGTATTTTAGAGTATTAGAACAACAGCAGAGCAATCAACTATAGAAACTGTCTTTCTTGAAAGATGATCATCTTTCCCACTAAATGGTCTTTATAGCTGGATTAATTAAACCATTCAAATAGATCTCCACGTTAGATGTTACCATTCATTCATGTCAATAAAAACATCCAGAGGCGTTTTTGTGCAGTGTTGTTGGTCTTCAATCAACATGTTTATTATCAGGTAGTAAAATGTGTACAGTCGTATAATGGGTGAAGCTATGAATTACACACATGAAATGTCATACATTTTAAGTGGTTCAACTCCTGATGTTTGACAGGAAAAATAAAAACCTTTGTTTTTAACACTTCCAAAGGATGATTTATACTTAATTGTGCCTGTAACAGATCTACAAGCTCACAAGTTGTAACGGTGCAATGCATTGTGATCTTGTAGGTTTGCAATTTTCGGTGCGTGACAGTATTACAGGCCCTTAATGAAGATTATCTATCTATGTATCTATGTATATATGTATCTATCTATCTATCTATCTATCTATCTATCTATCTATCTATCTATCTATCTATCTATCTATCTATCTATCTATCTATCTGTATCTATAACTCTAACGTAACTGGTTTCTTGTTGGTCCACTCTCTGGTAGTTCCTTGTTCCCGATACACTGGTACTGTACTGTATGTGTCAGTCCAGTGTTGCCAATAACCCCCAAATTAATTATGTAGGCCTATATCCTACATCTAGAAGCTATTGTATAGCTTGTAGATCGGCGACTTTCAAATAGGTGATGCATAGTATGCATTTGCTATGCATATATATGCTTTAAACCTGTATTATAGGTTTAAAGTGGGTAAAGAGGTGCCCCCCCCCCTACTACTACTAGTACTATGATTATACTAAGGACTTTAAAAATAAGTGTACATAAAGTCTTACAATTATGATTTTATGTGGCAACACCCACCGCCACCACTTCATTAATTATGCTTGGTTTGCCTGGTGGGTGGTGATTAGTGGTGATCCGCCTGAACTGAAGCCGCACCCACAGCTGTAGTTGCAGCCTATGATAAATGGGAGGAGTTAGAGGAGGGGATGGTATTGTGACGTCACTATATCACTGTCATTTCGATTGGGCCTTTTGAGAAACCATAAATACACAGGGAAGACATATTTGAATATTCTAACCACACCCATGGGGGTCTATTACAGTAATGTTAACTCCATAGACACATACAAAACAGAAAAAGTTTACAAAAAATCACAGCTCTTGATTCTATATTACCAGTAATACGCCTTAAAGGCGATAAAGCGACACTCACACAGGAATAATGTCAAGAACACATTTTTCCACCCCATCAAAGGACCCCACTTTGAACTACTGGCATAGATGGTACCGGAAACTAGAGTTTGTGGATCAGGACAGCCAATAATAATCCTTTCCTGTCCTCATCACATGTCATGTAGCACGGCGATCGGCCGTTCCCCGTAGCAAGCCCCTATAAGACTGTGTCCGTTCCACATGTCCTTCCGCAAGACGACCCCGTGATTCACCCGCTGTCAGAACGAAAGAAGTGGAGCATCGCGTCAATGTGTCCGCGCAGCGGAAACAGCCTCACAAGCTCACAGCGGCCCACATTCTCAAACAAGCTCTTGTGAGCTTGTTTGTACATCGGCCATTTTTAATGACGTAAGTGGCCGCTCACACACGTGGGCATGCGACAACGTCGCACAGCCATTCCAATTAATCTCCTATGGGAGTCACGTGTGTCTCGTTGCAGCGAGTGGTTGTAGGCGCTGAATTGTGTTAAGTCTGATGTGTGTGAAAGCGTCGGGTTCAACATGGACGACCCGCCAACCAATAGGTTGACTTCAAGTGTGTGTTCTGCACTCGGAAGCCATTTCACTTGTAGTTTTCTTTTAGTGAGCCAACAGTCCAACGCTATAGTCAAATAAACTACATACTGGAAAACAAGCACTCTGTTGGCATTGCCTGGAAAATCACCAGACATCATGAAATTAATTTCGCTCCTATGCCACTAAAATGTGAAACGCCCTACCAACAGCCAGTAAGAAAAGTGAATCCCTAGACTCCTTCAAAACTGCTCTCAAAAAGCACCTATGGACAGCTGCAATTCGAAACTGACCCCTGTAAACCCCCCCCATACTGTACATGTTTTTCCCTTTTTTACTTTCTTTAACTGTATGATGATTTGAAAATGGAGGTCCCTGATGTAAACAAGTCTTAATGCTTTTCCTGGTTTCATCCTCGTAGCAGTTCTTGTATTGACTTGTGCTTTCGTTTGAAATGTACCCATTCTACATACTGTGAATACAATTTCAATCAATCAATCAATCAATCAATCAATCAATCAATCAATCAATCAATCAATCAATCAATCAATCAATCAATCAATCAATCAATCAATCAATCAATCAATCAATCAATGAGAAATGGCTGCGTCTGAAGTCTCGGCTTGCGTTTCAAATGCGTTGGCTGAAGGAAAGGCATGTGTGAATCCAGCCTAATTCCAGCTGAAATGCTCTAGCTATAGTAAGGCTATTATACACAACTGTTGTACGCACACATGGTCATCAGTGTGGCCGGCTTCAGCTGTCGTGCGTGTGTGGATCCGGTTTCAGCTGTTTTGTGTGTCGTGCGGATCCGGTTTCAGCCGGATGGCCCAGGAGTTGGCCGAGACGAGGTTTCCGCGGCGATGGACGCGGCAGGTGTACACGCCCTCGTTGAAGTGGTTGGCGAGGACGCGCAAGTCTCTGTCCTTCAGTATTATGTGACCCGGGACTGAAACCAGCAACCTCTCTCCATCTTTATACCAACTGCACGCACGCACGCACGCACGCACACACACACACACACACACACACACACACACACACACACACACACACACACACACACACACACACACACACACATGCACGCATGTAACCACTGTTACAATGTTAACCACTTAATTCTTATATACTTCTCAAACAAGCAATAGCAACAAAAAAAGGAAAATTATGCATCACAGATGCATGTGAGTTTGTAGATCGGCTATGTATGCTAATAAATAACTTGATAGGCGATGAGGTGAGCTATGTCTATTGTCTGACACACTCCACTTAAAGGTATATTCAGTGATTTCACTTAATTCAAATATCACTTCTTTTTTTGTTTTGTTGTGATAATCCTCCCTACTATAGAGTGTGCTGGCCATATAAGGAGTTCCTCCCTGTCCCCAGTTAACCCCTGGGGGTCAACAAACCTTAGGTTTCGTTTTTGACTCTCTATCCTGATTGGACGAAAGGCTGGGTCCCACAGCCAAAAACGAAACCTAAGGTTTTTTGGGTGAAATCACTGAATATACCTTTAACAAAATGAAGATTTGCTGGATCTAAACAATGCGGTTTGAGTTTTATTAGGAAGATAATCACAGCGATCAAAACAATAAAGCAAAACGAATAAAGCAAACAAAGCGCCCGTGACCCAATTATCCACGTACCAGTGATAGTGCATTGACCAAATATATATAAACAACCAACATAAGCAAAACATAAACATCATAATAACAATCAACCCATTCATGGTTGCAAATTCATGTCTCCTACATTGGTTCTCAAACCGGGGTCCGGGGGTGCCAGGGGGTCCCCAGATAAATTATCTATAGTTAGGAACCAACCTTTACAGGTCCATTTGGTTCCATTTGTACACTCTCAGAGTTATAGTGGTCCACTGTCCAATGCTTGGGTTCTCGAAGTGAGGCCCCCAGCTATTTTCTAAAATAATTTACATTGTTTGAAAAACTTTTAACATATTTCAGAGGGGGTCGATACACGGCCAAATACATTTGTTTTAAAAAGCTTTGAGAACCACTGTCCTACTGAACAGCATTGCTCAGTGGGTCCTGACCTGACTTTGGGCGGGACGCGAGGGTTCTTGGTTCCACAGCGGAAGCCCACCACCTTCCCCCGAGGGACCAGCTTCACCTTCACGTTGTCCGGAGGAGGGCTCGGCGTGGCCACCGCGTCCAGGGGTTCTGACATGGAAGTGCACATTGTCACAAGACAGGAGATAAGTGTCATACCACAGACAGATGGAACATTTCACCCACATCTGGCTTGTATTGTGTGTCCCAGCCTTCAAAACAACTCCAACCTTTTAAAAGAAGAATCACACCTGTGTGAACTGAGCTGCTCAACAACAACCGATGGCTGGATGTAGTGCTCAGTGTGAGACAGCACGCCCCCCCTCACTTCACACAAGTGTGATTCTTTTAGCCTATAGTTCCATTCACATCCAGCAGCAACTTCAGAGCTCTAAGTGTGACAGTAGGAGTTCAGAGGAGCCAGCCCATTTAGAGCTTGAAAAACGATTGTGAAATAATAGGACAAGGAGCCAGTGGAACGAGGCCAAGACTTGAGTGATGCGCTCACATTTGTTTTTTACCAGTGAGGAAGCGAGCAGCTGCATTCTGAAGGAGCTGCAGTCGCCCGAGCGACGACTGGACAATGGCCACACATGCAGAGCGTTTACAGTAATCAGGCCTTGGGGAAATGAGGGCAAATGAGGTCTCTCAGGGATTTGATAGGTCATAATCTTGGTTGAAAGTCTTAGCTGGACAAAGCTGTTTTTGACTACCGGTAGCTTCAAATATGAAGGTGCTATCAAAAGTCACACCAAGATTCTTCATATAGAGGAGAAGATCTCAGAGCTTAGAATGCACAGTATCAACAGGGGAAAACTGCAAAACCTGTCACACTTGCTTTTGATAGAAGTGGTTCTATACAAACACTGGCATAAATAAAGAGCCCAGATTTGTTGGATGGCTAGTCCAATAAGAAATGGAATTAGATGGACATGCACAGCCGGCGTCAGTGTCCCCATAGCAACGTCCCACAAGAGATTTCACACAGCAGACAAACAATATGCATCCCCTGCATCACATCCATGCAGCAGGCAGACAGACAGACAGACAGTAGTGGTAGTAGTGGTAGTAGTAGTAATCATACTAGTAGTAGTGGTAGTAGTGGTAGTAATACTAGTATTCTAACCGTAACAGAGGTCACATCGTTGAGGACAGTTCTTCTTCATGAAACTCTTTCTGCGTTCACAGAATCCCAGCCGAGCCCACGGCTCACACACCCGCTTCTTATCCAGACAGCCTGGACGACACACACACACACACACACACACACACACACACACACACACACACACACACACAGGTAATTATTATATATTTCTCCGTAAGAAAATGTTTTAATTTCTGTTAAAAGAAATAAATCTAATGAATCACTTTCAAGATTTTTCAAAAATGTTCAAAAATAGCAGATGTAGAAGCTCGCAGCGTGGCACATTATGAGCTTGTACATCTGCTATATATTTAAATTTTTAGATAGCCACAGTAACAAATGTAGCTTGTGACCATGCACTTTTAACCTCCCTCAAGGACCCCTGATTTATACTAGTCGTTCTGTAACGACAAGGACAGCAGCTGAATGTAATTATTCTAATTAACATCTTAAAAGGATAGAAGACTAGTAGACTACTGTATTCAATCAAATTAATCTAGCCCAAAGGCACCCCCCGCCAATAGAAGTAGTAGACAACAAACATCAAGTTACATTTAAGTCACTCATAGGGCGCGTTCGGAAATACCGCACCGGAGCGCACTCACCTATTAGTTTACATTGCACAGTGCACCCAGTGCGCTATTTCCGAACACGCCCATATTATTTACTCTCCATCAGATATCTCTTCCTCATAAAGAATGTAAATAATGTAATATTTCTATCAGCAAAATAAAGGCCTATTCATAGTCTGGATTTTCGGTGGTGAGGTGACCACCGCTCCGGTGGTGAGCTGACCACCAGAGATGAAATAACGTTGAGCGGTGGTGAGTAAAAACAGAGAGAAGGGCTGGAGCGGTGGCGGTGGTTTGCTCTTCACCGCGGCTCGTGACGTCATGTTGTAGTCCGGTGGTCACCCCACCACCGAAAATACAGACTATGTATGAGCCTTCAGGCGTCATTGGTGGTTCCAGGGGATGGCATTTTACCTAAAATTGAATGGTTTTTTGTAGATTAATCTGATTTTAGATTGACACTTATAGATGCTTCTTTTCTTTCTGCAACCATACATTCATTAATCACTTTAAAACTGTCTCCCTGTTTTGGGCAGGCGCAATTTTAAAATAAATACTTTTTATTTTTTTCGATGCGTGATGTGTTGAGAGCTTGTCGATTGGCTTAGCTATTTCAAAAATATATTATTACAGTATATATCAGGCATGCAAACAGGCCCAAGGTGAAAAAGGTGACAGTGTGGGGGGCCAACGCTGTGCCGCGGGCAAAGCCGCGGCGCAAATCTTTTAAGCGTTTATCGGTACTAAACCCACTTTGGATGGGGGGGGGGGGTCATGGGGGACAGTATATACTACACTGTACTGTACTAGCCCTCCTCCCCGGCCTGTGTGTCTGTGTGTTAGGCTGTGCAACAGTGACACTTGGTGGTGAACAAATGCTATAACGCTATGTTCGTGCTCGGACACAGCCAGGGACCCAGGGACACAGCCAGGGACAGACCCAATGACACAAGGACACAGCCAGGGACACAGGGACCCAGCCAGGGACAGACCCAGTGACACAGGGACACAGCCAGGGACAGACCCAGTGACACAGGGACAGCCAGGGACAGACCCAGTGACACAGGGACAGCCAGGGACAGACCCAGTGACACAGGGACAGCCAGGGACAGACCCAGTCACACAGCCAGGGACAGACCCAGTGACACAGGGACAGCCAGAGACAGACCCAGTGACACAGGGACACAGCCAGGGACAGACCCAATGACACAGGGACAGCCAGGGACAGACCCAATGACACAGGGACAGCCAGGGACAGACCCAATGACACAGGGACAGCCAGGGACAGACCCAATGACACAGGGACAGCCAGGGACAGACCCAGTGACACAGGGACAGACCCAGTGACACAGGGACACAGCCAGGGACAGACCCAGTGACACAGCCAGGGACAGACCCAGTGACACAGGGACACCGCCAGGGACACAGGGACCCAGCCAGGGACAGACCCAGGGACACAGCCACACACACATACTGTAGCTGTCTATAGCGTGGTTGAGTGGCTGCACCACTCAAAAATGACAGATGATTATTTACTAAATCAGTACAAATCTAGTCAGTATTGAGCAAGATGTTAACATTCATGTCCTGATAGTCATAGAACAATTAATTTACTCCAACAGGAGCACTAGCCCCTCCTATATTCAGTAGATTTGTGTCCTAAATGCCATTGACAATGAATGGAGAATAATTGTCATATATCGGCTATTTTTGTCCTACACAACCCCACACATTCATTGTCACAAAAATGACAATGCATGGATGATGTATGATGATAAGAGTGACACTTCACACGGGTGTGATTAAAAAAAAAAAACAGGTCCAGCACTCGCACTCCCATCTAAAAATCCCTTACAGTTACACTCTTCACATCATGTAAAATAGAAAATTATATTCACTGGCAAAATAATGAATTATAATACAAATAAAAAGTTTTGAGATGGTTTAGTGAACAGGGTCAGTTTACTTCATTATTTTAGCCTTAGTCAATTTAAGACATGTAGAGTAACATCCTCTCCTTATTCAACAGTTGAGCTGCATGTTTTCGTTTTTAATATATCCATTTAGTATAAGCCCTGGGGCAGAGATGGGCAGTATTTGAAATACATGTATTTGAAATACGTATTTGAAATACTTTTTTGTATTTTGTAATTTGTATTTCACTGGGATGGAAGAAATGAGATGTATTTTGTATTTAGATAAATTTTTTTGACCCAGTATTTGTATTTTGTATCAAAATACATTATCAATGTATTTTGCCCATCAGAGATGGGCAGTATTTGAAATACATGTATTTGAAATACTTTTTTTGTATTTTGTAATTTGTATTTTGCTGGGATGGAAGATGTATTTTGTATTTTGTATTTAGATAAATTTTTTGACCCAGTATTTGTATTTTGTATCAAAATACATTTTCAATGTATTTTGCCCATCTCTGCGGGGGGGGTGTAGGACTGCCAGTTGTATGTATCAAGCGTTTTATTCATTTACTCACACGCACGCACGCACACACACACACACACACACACACACACACACACACACACACACACACACACACACACGTGTGCTCGTGCTTTATTTATTTACTCGCACGCACGCATGCATGCACACACGCGAGCACACAGACACACACACACACACACACACACACACACACACACACACACACACACACACACACACACACAGCGAGACACTTTTGCATGTCTGATATTGATCTTAATTAAGTGGTCATATTTTTGCCACCCTCTATTTCTTTTTAAATTTATGAAATGGCGCCTGTGATCATGAGCTTCCTCCCAGTCCCAGACTGAATGTACCAGACTGAACGTAAGAAGATGGACTAGACAATCATCTGGGGGCCAGCTTATGTTCCCCTAGTGTTCTGGGAAGAGTCAATATGACATTACATCCTGTAATTATGACGCATACAAGTCAGTGTTGTTAATACAAAAAAAGAACCATGGAAAGCCCAATAGGCCCATCAGAATTTTTTTTGCAATGAGTTTTAGAATGATAGGCCAAAGAATACTGACTGAAAATGCAGGACAAGATGCCCTTGGGTTGTCACGACAGCCTTGGTTATGCCAAAAGCACAGTCTGGCCTTGTCAAATATGATGGATTAAATGTCAGAAATGATGGATTAGACGTGTTTATTTGACAAACTACATTCACATACACTACAGTATACCATTGCTCACAGCAACAATGACAGAAATGTTCTTATGAACTGAAAAATAGCCTCACCTTAGCTCTGAGTCAAATTACCGTAGTTTGATTCAGTCAGGCCAGATTCAGTCAGCCCGTATGATTTCTGGTATAGAGGGGCGGGCCCGTAGAAAACAGCGGAGAACACTGACGTCACCAAATTCTGAGTGACGCCCCTCTGCACTGTTATTAGTTAGCGAAATATAAATTGACTCCCACTACATATGCCAGACTTTCCAATGGGTTTCCCCCTAGGCTTTTCTTTTTGAGCCAAATGCGAACGAAAATAATGGCCTGGGTACCGAGGCTAGGCCAGATGTGACTGCTAACTCTGAAGCAGGGTTGCCAGAATTCCAGATCTAAAACAATAACCCCCCATCGTATGTCTCCTCTACAGCAGGTTTTGGGGTTCCGCTCAGCAAACTTGAAATAGCTCCACCCATTAAAACTACGTACGTATTCGGGAATCAAATTCAGAAATAGCAAAACTAGCAGATCTACACGCCCAAGGCGCATCGCTTTGAACCACGTTTTGAGCTTGTAGATCTGTTATTTTTGATACTTTTGTGTTTTGGGTGGCGTTGTAGTATGCTCAAGTAGGACATTCATTTACGAGCAAAGTAAATGCATTTTAACTATGGAGATAGGAGGTTTCTGACACGACAGCAACACGGTTTTTCAGAAAACCGTTGGCTATGGCTTAAGGTCAATTAAAGTGTGGAACGACAGCCGTTGCACTACGTGCCTCACTATGTTGTGAGATTTGAGCGTTCGTGTTCGTGCTGCCTGCGACTCGCCCACGGCCTTGCCATGCAGAAGGACACAGAACACCGACCGTAGAGCCTCTGGATGCCCCAGACGTCGTCCTGGGCGATGTTCCTCTGGCCCGTGTAGGTGGCGTTGGGGTGCATCAGCGCCTGAGGGTCCCTGCTGTGCCACAGGCCCAACGCGTGGCCGATCTCATGGGCCGCAACCTGCACCAGGTCGTTCAGCCACACACCTATACGGAGGAGAGATCACACACATCAGTGATATCACACACATCACATCACATCAGACAGACAGGCAGACAGACAGACAGACAGACAGACAGGTACCCTGTCTCCAGCTGAAGCGGGACTTTCCCAGGATCCAGAACTCGTGGTTGTCAAAGTGGATCTCTCCTCTAGGGGGCAGGAAGGCGTGGGCCAGCTCTCCATTCAGCCCGTCGAAACACGGATGGAGCGGAGAGAACCAGCAGTCTGTGTGGTTGAATGTATAGAAACCTGCACACGCACACACACACACACGCACGCCACGCACACACGCATGCACGCACCACACACACACACACACACACACACACACACACACACACACACACACACACACACACACACACACAGTTGAAATGAGCGGAGTCAATAAAGCCTAATTGAAGGCCTTTGTCGTACGCCAGATTCGTGTGCGAAATGTAGCCATTGTGAGCTTGTACGTAGATCTGCTAATTTCGGCACATGATTTAGGCATGTATAGCCTACTCCGCAGTATGACAGTTTTGACAGACTAACGCCTGTGAAATGTTACCTGATGTTTTTTGCCTCGCGCAGACTGACTTCTTACCTACTGTTGTGCTGCTACTCTTTCGACTGTATGTCTAACCTCATGTACATAACTGCTGCTTATGATGCTACAGTATGTACAGTATATATCGGTAGATATATACTGTACATACTGTAGCCCCCCTTTCATTCTTTCCTGAAAACAACAACATTATTGAGCTTGCACAAAAAACTATTTACACCCACGGATTTACACTTGTAAACCTGTGATGTGAAAACAAAACCGATTCTGATTCAGACTAGCTTGTAGATCTGTCGTGCAAACGCATTCAAGCAATCCCATTTCTATCGCAGTTGCAAATGCTGTAAAACACACACGCACACCAAGGTTATAATAGTTAACTAAAACTAACTAAAAAACGAAAACTAGAATTAAAAAAACATTTCAGTTAACTGAAACTAATAAAAACTAAAAATAAATTAAAAAACGATAACTAAACTGAAACTGTATTGTGAGTCCTCAAAACTAACTGAAATTATAGACAAAATACCCTTAGTTTTAGTTTTTTATCAATATTTATATGCCTTTCGGATATTTATGATATAATCCTTTTAAATTAATTTGATTAATTTCCTCACTTCTCCAACAAGTTTTACGGCAGTTTTCAGCACCGTACGGCAGCATGTAGCCACGCTAACTCTAAACCAAAGTACGAAAAAAACTAAACTACAACTAAACTAAAACTAAACTAAAACTAAGCATTTTCACCAAAATAAAAACTAAATAAAAACTAGCAAACCCGCTCTAAAAACTAACTAAAACTAACTGAATTAGAAAAAAAGATGTCAAAACTAACTAAAACTAAACTATAATGAAAAAAACAAAACTATTATAACCTTGACGCACACACGAACACACTCGAACACACACACACACACACACACACACACACACACACACACACACACACACACACACACACACACACACACACACACACACACACACACACATACACACACACATACACGCAAGTGTCAGCTTAGTGTTGGTGTCAGGAGGTCAAGGTTAGGGTCACAGGTCAGGGAGTCTTACCGATAGTGATGTCAGCAGTAGCGTTGGGGCCAGTGAGCTCAGTGAAGGTCAAAGGTGAAACGTCACTCCATTTAGTGAAGGCAATGCTGATGGCTTTCCTGGTGTCGTCCTGGTTCAGTGTGTTGGGGAACTTAGTGATCCTGACAGACAGACGATGGGCACATTTTATTAATGGATTAAATAGGCCCGGGCCCTCTAAGGTGTTAATGAAGAATACTGTTCCCTTATTTCGACGCTGCAGGCGAATCTAATCCAGAAATACATGTTGGTTGTGGTGAATGTTATGATGATTATGTCTATAGAAGCAGATACTTACAATATAAAGATATAATACAGGTCAGGCTGAAGAAGCGACAAACTATACACAGTAGACTATGTACTGTATATGGGTAGATCAATAGACTATTCAATAGAGACATTACTGTACATTGAAAGCAATGTTAATTATATCTGTCTGTCTGTCTGTCCGTCCGTCCGTCCGTCCGTCCGTCCGTCCGTCCGTCCGTCCGTCCGTCCGTCCGTCCGTCCGTCCGTCCTGCCTGCCTGCCTGCCTGCCTGCCTGTCTTCTCGCAACCCACTAGGGCTGTCAGAACGAATTTCATAATATGAAAGAAATTCGAATATTAAAAAATATATATATTCGAAAGCTAAAATTGCCATTCGAATGGAGCTTTTATCATTTATTATCCCTGTTCATTCTGTTGGCAAGATTTAAAAATAATAAAGCCCTGACTGCCTGCGGAGTTTATTTCTCCTGTCTTCTGTGTGATTTATCCACTATACATCCTGCGTCTACTACATCCTGTAGTTCACTTAAGAAATAAAAGTATTGTTACAAGTAGCTTTTATTTTGAAGAGGAATAGGAAGTTGTTTCAGGTTGTAGCCAGCTACCATGACAGTCTACCGGTGCGGGTGGTAGTGGAATAATAATAACAACATGCTTTTAGCCAAAGTTCATAAAAACCGCATGCGTCTATGACTTAAACAATGTAGGCTAAACACTTTGGAATTACGTTAAACAAGGTATATCCTCCGTGGCGGCGTCATTGGGTGAGTACTAGTTAATTAATTGTTAAGTTTCATAGTATCATTCATCATCAACAGGCTGTTGTTTGATGCCCCCCAAAATGAACAGGTTACAGCCTACAGGATTCTCATTCTGTCACTGCCTGCAAGGATGGCCGCCGTGCCATTTCTTATAAATTATCTGTGCGCGCCGTGGAGAAGGCATCAGAGCGCAGCGCAACAGCCTAGTAATAGTATGGCATATTATTGTCTGTACTCTCTGCACTCTCTTTCTGTCCAGTCCTACGTGTATAGGCTGGCGATTGTGGCGACTTTAATTTGGTTAATAGGCTAAAGAGAGAGCTGTAAAGGGGATATTGTCTATGGTCAGTTCATGGTGTGTATCATTCTCGTTTTTAACCGGGCCGTGGCCCGTGATAATGCGTCGCAATGATGGTAGGCAGTAGCCTAATAATACAATGTAACCAACTTGCGCAAGCATTAAAAAATGGGTTGTTATTCTGTGTATTATTATAGGCTAAATATGAGCTAAAATAAACAATGTAAATATTTGAATATTTTCGAAAATTACAAATAATGAAGCAATGAAATTCGAATTGGATTATAGAGGTGAACTGACAGCCCTACAACCCACCCCCACCCCTTCACCTCCATAGCAGCTCCTCTCCCCGCTCCCCGCAAAGGAGCTACTACATCCACCTCGCCAAAAGTGGATCAAACGATTAAAACAAAACTCTCTCCTCTCCTTATCAGGTTCCTGCGGGGGGATATCGTCCATGCGCACCGTAAGACGAACGCCTTACGACGAACGCCACACGACGAGTGCCATTCGACCTCCTCCCCAAAGACTCCAGGGTCGGTGACCCCCCCGGAACCTACACATCCGCATTCCTTCATCCCTCCATTTCTTCACTGTCAATAAATTCCTTAAACCTCACCAATGGCGTGTTTATTCCGACTAGTGAAAGTGATGTTGTGGTGTTAGACGTTTGTGTCTGTATCTTTCTGTTGTCATAGTTACCTCTAAGTGATGTTGTGGTGTTGGATGTTGTGTCTGTATCTTTCTGTTGTCATAGTTACCTGTAAGTGATGTTGTGGTGTTGCCAGCGGGATCCCAGTGGGTTGACAGCGTACCGTCTGGTTCTGCTCAGCTTCAACCCAGAGACAGGATGGACCAAACTGAACACCTCTATTGGAGACACGCCACTGGAACCTGTCACCTGCACCACGAGGACAAACACATTATGCTCTCTGTCTCCACTGGAACCAGGCACCTGCACCACGAGGACAAACACATTATGCTCTCTGTCTCCACTGGAACCAGTCACCTGCACCACGAGGACAAACACATTATGCTCTCTGTCTCTGCTGGAACCAGTCACCTGCACCATGAGGACAAACACATTATGCTCTGTTTCTACTGGAACCAGTCACCTGCACCATAAGGACAACACATTATGCTCTCTGTCTCCACTGGAACCAGTCACCTGCACCATGAGGACAAACACATTATGCTCTCTGTTTCTACTGGAACCAGTCACCTGCACCACGAGGACAAACACATTATGCTCTCTGTCTCTGCTGGAACCAGTCACCTGCACCATGAGGACAAACACATTATGCCCTCTGTCTCTGCTGGAACCAGTCACCTGCACCATGAGGACAAACACATTATGCTCTCTGTTTCTACTGGAACCAGTCACCTGCACCACGAGGACAAACACATTATGCTCTCTGTCTCTACTGGAACCAGTCACCTGCACCACGAGGACAAACACATTATGCTCTCTGTTTCTACTGGAACCAGTCACCTGCACCACGAGGACAAACACATTATGCTCTCTGTCTCCACTGGAACCAGTCACCTGCACCACGAGGACAAACACATTATGCTCTCTGTTTCTACTGGAACCAGTCACCTGCACCACGAGGACAAACACATTATGCTCTCTGTCTCTGCTGGAACCAGTCACCTGCACCACGAGGACAAACACATTATGATCTGTCTCTGCTGGAACCAGTCATCTCTCTGTGGTAAATTTTTTGGCAAACAATGGTTTGAGACTGAGAGAGCCCCATTATTATTGGTCGTGAATCATGATTAAATACAAAAAAATAAATACGGACCCTTCCTAAATGTTTTAAATATATATAACATACAATATTTCTAATATCTTTCTAATTAATTTCAGAAAAAAATAAGAAAGATTGATTGATTGATCTACAAGTCACTGCGTGCTATTTTAACATAGGTCTTAAGTAATGTGTTCATAATGTAGTCAAACTGAAACGGTTTTGGAACTCTGTCGCATCCAGACAATCTGTCCAGACAGTGTGTACAAGGATGACCCCACCATAGGGTCGGCTGCTGACGTGAACCTTTAAGAAAGGCTCTCCTCCGCTCAGGACTGCTGCTGCTGCTGCTCGTTTGTAGGTTGTTGCAGCACCTGGCACTCGTCCCAGCACATTATACGGCCGTATTGACTGACATGATCAGCTGACGCGCCAAAGCCCATTGTGAACCTCAGTCGGTGCCTTGGTGAAGCACGCAGAAGGAGTATGACCGGGGGGTGCTCGGAGCACGACAGCGCCATATAGTCAAACACCTCATCTGGACGGGCGAGGACCGACTGTGATTGTCACAGTCTTGGCTGCAACAACAGGAAGACTGAGAGACTGTCTCGAAATGCTGCCTGGCTGTCAGGCTCTCTGCCAGTAGGGCACAATTTGTAAAGGTTGTCCATCAGAATAGAGAGCAAGCCTGTCACCCAAGGTCACCGGTTGCAGCCAGGGCT